>NW_028263384.1:29971731-29979110 GCF_051168715.1 Poecilia mexicana
TAAAGTTGGACTGCGGCGGCATTATCCGCCCTCATTGGAGCGACGTTTGGGGTGTGGCATCGGCGCGCCCAGTTCATCTCCCGCTGTGGCGTGGCAGGGCCACGCCTGGTCTTAATGTTTTAACTTGTCTCATTTCTATTTCTTTACTCATTTTGTTTACAGCCCTTTTGTTTATTTAGTCGGGCTGATTTTGTTCTTTTTAAGATTGTTATATTGGTTAACTATTTATTTTTGTTTGCAGTTGCTGAGGCCCGGTGTTGGTGTGGTGACGGTGTCTTCCTCGTCTGTGGGTTGTCTCACTGCGTCTGGTGTTAAAAGTTTTTTTTTTTTTGATTTGCTGTGTTTGGTGGATGTCGTCCCCATAGCGCCCCCTCCGGCCGGTAACCTCAGCTGCTGCAGCTCTTCCATTTTCTTTGATTTCCTTTTATTTCTTTTGTTTCATTTTTAAAAGAAACTGGTTTTAAAAACATTTTCAAAAGAATTTAATGTTTTTTTTATAATTCTGAAATGGTCTCGGATGTTTTAATCCATGTGTAACTGAACCTGTGTGCCTTAAACAAGAGGTAATATTCTCTGGGTGAAATTCCCAGGGTGGCGTTGTTGAGCAATTTATTAAAACTAAACTTCCACAAAATCTGAGTTTCCATCTAGTGTCGCCACACAACCTTTGTGATGATGATTCAACATTGAATTAACATTGTGTGCTATCTGGGTAGATCTTCCCCAAACCTTGTCCTTAAACTGACCCGCGTGTTTTCAGTTCAGCAAAACCCCGTTAATCAGACGTCAATTAAAATCATGTGTGCTGTATTGGAGAAATGCCTAAAACTTGTAGGGCCTGGAGGACCAGTGCTGAAACACACTGGATTCAACATTGACATTTCATTTATTTGATGTCAACTACAAAACATTGATTCAATGACACAGTTTCAACGTTAGTTAATTGGCTAGAGGTGAACGGTGGTTTGTTTGATCCACCGTCATTTGTCAACTTCAACCATTAATCAAACCTCGGCACTTCAGTCATCAGATTTCAACCACAAAACATTGATTCAATGACACGGTTTTAACGGTTTGATTGGATGGTTGTTTGATGGTTGATCCACCGTCATTTGTCGACTTCAACCAAAAATCAACAATTCTAACTATAATTCAACGTTGATTTAACGTCGTGTGCTATCTGGGGTGTTTCTTATTACTTTCACTTAATACTCACTTAACACTTAAAAAAATTGTTAAACATAAGGCTACTTTTCTTGTAAGGAGCAAAAGGCAAATTGTTTTTTCTGCAAGAAACTGATCAAGTTTCTTGCAGAAGGAAGAAACTTGATCTTCCTTCTGCAACCCCATTGAAGTTTCCAGAATTTAGCCTCCTCTGCAAGAAACTTGATCAGATCAGGCTAGAAACTAATCAAGTTTCTAGCCTCCTCTGCAAGAAACTTGATCAGTTTCTTGCAGAGGAGGCTAAATTCTGGAAACTTCAATGGGGTGATAAAATTTATTTTAGTCATGGCACGTTGCATTCAGCAGGGTTATGATTATGTTTTACAAATTCCCAGGTTCTTTGTTGGAGCATATCAGTGATACAAATGGTCACTGGGTAACTGCAATAGTTGAAATTGATGGAAATAAGATCATTTTGGTGTGTGTATATGGATACAATAATAAAGCGATATAGTATATTTTTTGCTGACCTCGGAGTGATAAAACATTGGAAATTAAAATATTCCACTGATCAGGTTGTCTTAGGAGATTTCAATGTAACTCCAGATGGATTAATTGATTGTCTTCCCTCGGGAGCAGCACCATATTTACAATATTTTTGTAAACTTAATCTCTAATACAAATTTTACAGACTGCTGGAGAATTAGAAATCCTAATAACAGACAATACTCCTGGTTCAATCCTTCTGGAAATGGCCAGTGCTCTAGGCTAGATTATTGGTTAATCCCTCATAATATGGTAAATAATATTTCAAGCTGGGAAATCTCAGCGGCTTCTCTAACAGATCATTGTTCAGTTACCTTGTTTCTCTCTCTAAATAAATCTAAACCACCTTCAAACTTAGCTTGGAAGTTTAATAGTAATCTGCTGAATAATAAAACCTTTTGTTCAGAAATCCTGAACCACCTCAAGGATATTTCAATAATGAATCTGTCTCCCTTAAATAAGTGGGAGTGGTTTAAATTTAATGTTAGGACATCAGGAATAAAGACGGGCAAACTTGCATATAAGCTGAGGAGACAGAAACAATCCCATCTTATTGGCAATATTAATTCTCTATGTTCAAAATCAGTTTTATCGTCTAAAGAGCCGAGTCAGCTTGATGTTTTCAAATCTCATCTAGATGATCTTTTTCTAGATAAAGCAAAGGGGGCTTTCATTTGCTCCAGGGCTCGGTGGATTGGATACAGCAAAAAGAATTCTTCATATTTTTTCAGTCTTGAGAGGCAAAGACAGTCCAAACAGAATATTGGGAAACTTGGTAGCATCACTGAAGACCCTGATTTAATAAATATAACAATAAAAAAAATTATAGTGGTCTTTATTGTTCTAAGTATTCAGAATCCAAGTGCCAGTGGGTTTTTTAAATGAAATTCAGGAATCTCTTGAAAAAATTAATCTTGATTTTAAAAACTTTATGGAAGATGACTTAAGAATCAAAGAGCTTGATGTAGCAATACAACAAATGGCAAAGGGTAAATCTCTAGGCCTAGATGGGTTAACCACTGAATTTTATACCTTCTCTCTCCCACCATGAAACGAGGTTTGATTACCAGTGGCGCAACTACACATTATTCAGGTGGATGCGAAAACATAAATCGGCGCTCCCCCCCCCATCCCTCTCTCCCCCGAAGGAAGGTTGAAGGAGCGTGGAAAACATACGCTCGCTCTACCCCCGACCCCCCAGACGAAGACGAAGTTACGTGAAAGGTAAAACTCGCTACATTTACCACGTAACGTGCATGAGGTGAAGGAGTGTAAGGCGCGCTGAAGTGTATAGGAAAACATAATCGGCGCGCCGCCACCTCCAGACGGGGTTTTGACGCCCCCTCTGGTGCTGCGCCCCTATGCGTTGCATGCGCTGCATACCCCCTTTTTGTGCCACTGCTGATTACTCTGATCCCCAAAACCAACAAAGATCCTTTATCTAGACAATTGGAGACCCATTACTCTTTTATGTACAGATTACAAAATTTTAGCTCTTGTTTATGCCAATCGCTTAAACAGTGGATTAGGAACGATTATTAAAGAATGCCAATCAGCGTTTTTAAAGGGAAGAAATATCCATCATCATACTAGACTGATTTTTGATATGATTCATTATTGTAGCTTTATTAATAGTGACAGTTTGATTTTATTCCTGGATTTCTTTAAGGCTTTTGACTCACTGGAACACTGCTTTATTATAAAAACCTTGAAATATTTTGGCTTTGGGGAGAAATTTTGTAATATAATCAGATTACTTTATAGTGGTATAAGTAGTTCAGTTTCCCTGGGAATGAGTATGACCCCAGTTTCTCTATGTCAAGAGGAATTAGGCAGGGCTGCCCAATTTCACCTAAATTATATACATTAACAACTCAAATACTTACTTACCTTACTAATTATTAAAAATTCTAATTTGCATGGTATTGACATTTTTGATAAGGAGTTCAAGATAAGTCAGTTTGCTGACGTTACAACAATTTTTCTAAGAGATAAAACTACGGTAAATATGGCACTAAAATCCATTTTAATGTTTTCCGGAGCATCTGGTCTGTCTCTCAATATTGATAAATGTGAACTTCTGCTGATCCATTCCTGCTCTGATGCGTCTGTTGCCTCCATTACAGTTAAGTCTGAGGTTAAATATCTGGGAATATTGATCTAAAAAAATACTATTAGAAGAGAGGAGGAAAACATTGGAAGATGCGTGGATAGCATGAAGAGATCTCATGCTATCCACGATCTCTGAGACTACTTTTGGACGAACTCTTCTATCCAAAGCTGAAGGAGTGTCCAAATTAATTTATCCATCACATTCTGCTTTTATCTCTGACAAAAATATTAGGAAAGCCAACTCAATAATCTTTCAATTTATCTGGAGGAACAAAACTCACTATTTACAATGATCTCATCTTATTAAAGATTATGATACGGGAGGAATTTGAGCTTTAGATTTTGAAGCTCTGATTGGTTCATTTAGAATAAATTGGCTGAAGACCTATTTGTCTCATTCCAACTCACTGTGGTTTCATATTACTAAATTTATATTCAAAAGCCTCGGTGGTTTGGATTTCTTGCTGAAATGTAATGTTGAATTAACCAAGATTCCTATTTTACTGTCTAATTTTCATACCCAAGTTTTGTATTTTTGGAAAATTGTATTCACCCACAATTTTACCCCACATGGATCCCTAGTGTGGAATAACAGATCAATATTGATAAATAGAAAATCTATTTTTAACACTGACTGGTATGAAAAAGGTATTTTATTTGTAACTGACTTAATGGATAGTGATGGTGTTTTGTTAAATCATAGAAATTTTACCAACAAATTTAATCTAAACTGTACTTGTAATGAATATCTAAAAGTATGCAAAGCTATTCCTGTAGTTCTGATCCATCTTACACCTTAAGATATTCAAGTGTTATTTCATCCTTACCCAAACTGAAAATTGGAGAATATATATTGACTGATAGAAAGTGCAATAATGTTTTACTTGTGACTGCCTTCAAATCTAAATTATTTAATGATTACAATAATAATATCTTGGTAATAACAAATTCGTCTATAATTGAGAAGGCATTCTCCAGGTATGTTAAATGGCCGGTTTCACCTAAGGTTAAAGAGACTCACTTCAAAATCTTTCATATTTACCCAGTGGAAGAATTTTTGCACAAAAGATTTAAATTTGATTCAACATGTTGTGCCTTTTGTGAATGTCCAGAAGAATCCCTTAATCATCTCTTTTTTTCCTGTCTCTTTTCTTTTAAACTATGGGGAGACATTAAAAATTGGTTGTCCCTTAAAAATGAAGACATCACAGAGATTACCATCACCCACATTTTATACTATGTTGATGGCCTTGATAGTCAAATATCCGACATGGTAAATACTGTCTTCTTGGTTGTTAAATATCATATACACAGCTGTAAATGGAGAAGTTCTACTCCTTGTTTTGATTTTTTCTTAATCAATTTAAACTGTATTACACCCCATTGAAATATTTGAAATCTGTTTATGGAAAAAAAGTACCTGCAAGTATCTCTACTTTTCTTTTGTTTTAACTCTTGTTCTATTTTTATTAATTTGCCTTACTTTTTATGTTTTTGTCTTGAGTCTTAGCCCCATGCTTTGTTTATATTTTTGTCTACCTATGTTGCAATGTTCCTTGTACCTCAACGAGTCTTTGTATACTGTTTGTTATTAATAAAAATAAAGAAAACAAAAGGACGGTGTGGAAAGCACAAAGAAAGAAAATACTACAGTATATAGCCTGAAACCTGAAAGGAACAAGCTTGTCTGCCTGCAGCCTGCATAATGTGTGTGATACGGCTCCTGTGCATAGGCTAAATCTCGGGAGGGTTGGGGGAGGACCGGATCCCCCCAGTATTGGAAAAGTCTAGAATTGTCCCCTCCCCCCCAAAAAATACTTGAAGAAACATTTGCATTTAAATATCAATATGAAAAGGTAAAAGAAACAAAGAACGAACTAAATCTGCCATTTATCTCAGAAAAAAAATAAGAATGAATTTATTAATTTTTAGGTCTCCATCCATCCATCCATCCATCCATCCATTTTCTTCCGCTTATCCACGTTAGGGTTGCGGGGGCAGCAGCTTCATAAGGGAGGCCCAGACTTCCCTCTCCCCAGCCACTTCTTCCAGCTCCTCTGGGGGAACCCCAAGGCGTTCCCAGGCCAGGCGAGAAACATAGTCCCTCCAGCGTGTCCTGGGTCTTCCCCGAGGCCTCCTCCCGGTGGGACGTGCCAGGAACACCTCACCAGGGAGGCGTCCAGGAGGCATCCTTACCAGATGCCCGAGCCACCTCAACTGGCTCCTCTCGACGTGGAGGAGCACCGGCTCTACTCTGAGTCCCTCCCGGATGACCGAGCTTCTCACCCTATCTCTAAGTGAGAGCCCAGCCACCCTGCGGAGGAAACCCATTTCGGCCGCTTGTATCCGTGATCTCGTTCTTTCGGTCATGACCCAAAGCTCATGACCATAGATGAGGATAGGAACGTAGATCGACCGGTAAATTGAGAGCTTCGCTTTTTGACTCAGCTCTCTCTTCACCACAACGGACCAGTACAGCGCCCGTTTCACGGCAGACACTGCTCCAATCCGTCTGTCAATCTCCTGCTCCCTTCTTCCCTCATTCGTGAACAAGATCCCCAGATACTTAAACTCCTCCACTTGAGGCAGGACGACCCCCCTGACCCGGAGAAGACACTCTACCTTTTTCCGGCTCAAGATCATGGCCTCGGATTTGCAGGCACTAAGTCTCATCCCTGCCGCTTCACACTCGGCCGCGAACTGCTCCAGCGAGAGCTGCAGATCACAATCTGATGAAGCCAACAGGACCACATCATCCGCAAAAAGCAGAGATGCGATCCTAAGGCCACCAAAACGGATCCTCTCAACACCTCAGCTGAGCCTAGAAATTCTGTCCATGAAAGTAATGAACAGAATCGGTGACAAAGGGCAGTCTTGGCGGAGTCCAACTGTCACCGGAAACGAGCCCGACTTACTGCCGGCAATGCCGACCAGACTCTGACACCGGTCATACAGAGACCTGGCAGCCCGTATCAAAGGGCCCGGTACCACATACTCCTGGAGAACCCCTATAGGGACATGGTCAAACGCCTTCTCCAAGTCCACAAAACACATGTAGACTGGTTGGGCGAACTCCCATGCACCCTCCAGGACCCTGCTGAGGGTGTAGAGCTGGTCCAGTGTTCCACAACCAGGACGAAAACCACACTGCTCTTCCTGAATCCAAGGTTCGACTATCCGAAGGACCCTCCTCTCCAGGACCCCTGAATAGAACTTACCAGGGAGGCTTAAGAGTGTGACCCCCCGTAATTGGAGCACACCCTCAGGTCCCCCTTTTTGAACAGGGGGACCACCACCAATCTGAATATTTTATATATATTTTTACATATAAAAATATATATTTTTATATTTAAGTGTTATGATACTTCCCAAATATTCATTTCTATCTACTTATTTGTTCTCAGTCATCCAGGACATGCCCAAATTAAAAAAGGCTTAAAAATAAAGCAACTTAAGTTATAATTTAAACAGTCCATAACTTGAATTGGGAGCCATTTCAATAAATCAGTGTGTTGTTGCACAACACCTCCCCCCCCCCCTTCTCTCTCTCTACTTCC
>NW_028263384.1:29981710-30054210 GCF_051168715.1 Poecilia mexicana
TTCAACATGATGTGCTAAATTATATTAACTCTTTATTATCACTAACTGTAACAGTGTTGTAAATATTTTTTATAAAATTAAATTACTCATGTCTGAAAAAAGTGAGTGTTAGTAAAACCACTTTTTTTAAAATCCAATAATTCCCAGCTTAGATAGCTGTAATCTCACTGACAGAGTCAAGAAATTCATCTGAGATAAATAATAAAGCAAAGGTTTGTATTCACAGGGATCAGAGCAAAGATGAGAAAAATGGACAAATCTAAATTTTAAATAATATTTAAATCATCTCTGATAGAAGCTAAGAACAGAAATCTGGTTTCTCCAGCATTGGTCACATCGTACCTGAGAGTCTCCAGGTTGCAGTTTGGACTCTTCAGTCCAGCAGAGAGAAGCTTCACTCCTGAATCCTGCAGGTTGTTGTTACTCAGGTCCAGTTCTCTGAGACTGGAGGACTGGGAGCTGAGAGCTGAGGACAGAGCTTCACAGCTTCTCTCTGACAGGTTACAGACACTCAGTCTGAGGAGACAGGGAGGAAAATCTGGCATTAGACAAGTAATCAAAATATATGTTTCTTTCTTTTTAGTCACCAATGTTATACTTAAAAAGATCGATGGAACTGTCTGATTTCACACATGTTGACTTTTGTTGTGAGGTGGTTCATAACAAATAAACAGAAACAACCCAAATCTATATCATCATTAGCAGATTTCAATCCATCAACTATGATTGCAGTAACAATCTGTCCTCACAGAGCTTTGCTGGAGGCTTTAACCACTGGCAGCAGCCTCAGAAGAACATCCTCTGAAGCAGAGTATTTCTTCAGATCAAACTCATCCAGATTTTCTCCTGATGACACCAAGATGAAACCCAGAGCTGACCACTGAGCAGGAGACAGTTTATCTGTGGAGAGACTTCCTGAACTCAGAGACTGTTGGATCTCCTCCACTAGAGAACGATCATTCAGTTCATTCAGACAGTGGAACAGATTGATGCTTTTCTCTGCAGACTCATTCTCACTGATCTTCTCCTTGATGTATTGAACTGTTTCCTGATTGGTCTGAGAGCTACTTCCTGTCTGTGTCAGCAGACCTTGTAGGAGTCTCTGATTGGTCTGCAGTGAAAGACCCAGGAGGAAACGGAGGAAAAGATCCAGGTGTCCATTTGGACTCTGTAAGGCCCGGTCCACAGCTCTCTGATGGAGAGACTTTAGAGTTTTTAATTTTATTTTCTTAAATGATGAAGACTTCTTAGATGATTGTGGTTCGTCCATTAGATTGACTCCAGACTTAATGAAGGTCAGATGGACATGAAGAGCAGCCAGAAACTCCTGAACGCTCAGATGGACGAAGCAGAACACCTTGTCCTGGTACAGCCCTCTCTCCTCTCTAAAGATCTGTGTGAACACTCCTGAGTACACTGAGGCTGCTCTGATATCGATGCCACACTCTGTCAGGTCTGATTCATAGAAGATCAGGTTTCCTTTCTCCAGCTGATCAAAAGCCAGTTTCCCCAGAGACTCAATCATCTTCCTGCTCTCTGGACTCCAGTGTGGATCTGTTTCAGCTCCTCCATCATACTTGACCTTCTTCACTTTGGTCTGAACCACCAGGAAGTGGATGTACATCTCAGTCAGGGTTCTGGGCAGCTCTCCTCCCTCTCTGGTCTCCATCACATCCTCCAGAACTGTAGCAGTGATCCAGCAGAAGACTGGGATGTGGCACATGATGTGGAGGCTTCGTGACGTCTTCATGTGGGAGATGATCCTGCTGGCCTGCTGCTCATCTCTGAATCTCTTCCTGAAGTACTCCTCCTTCTGGGGGTCATTGAACCCTCTGACCTCTGTCACCATGCCAACACACTGAGGAGGGATCTGATTGGCTGCTGCAGGCCGTGTGGTTATCCAGAGGAGAGCAGAGGGAAGCAGTTTCCCCCTGATGAGGTTTGTCAGCAGAACATCCACTGAGCTGGACTCTGTAGCCTCAGTCAGGATCTCCTTGTTGTGGAAGTCCAGCGGAAGTCGACTCTCATCCAAGCCATCAAAGATGAACAGAACCTGGAAGTGTTCAAAGCTGCAGATTTCTTTGGTTTCAGTAAAGAAGTGATGAATCAGTCCCACCAAGCTGAACTTTTTCTCTCTCAGCACATTCAGCTCTCTGAAGGTGAATGGAAATATGAAGTGGATGTTCTGGTGGGCTTTGCCTTCAGCCCAGTCCAGAGTGAACTTCTGTGTTAAGACAGTTTTCCCAATGCCAGCCACTCCCTTTGTCATCACTGTTCTGATTGGTTGATCTCTTCCAGGTGGGACTTTAAAGATGTCTTCTTGTCTGATTGCTGTTTCTGGTCTGTGTGGTTTCCTGGATGCTGTTTCAATCTGTCTGACCTCATGTTCATCATTGACCTCTCCAGTCCCTCCCTCTGTGATGTAGAGCTCTGTGTAGATCTGGTTCAGAAGGGTTGGACTTCCTGCTGTAGCGATTCCCTCAAACACAGACTGGAACTTCTTCTTCAGACCAGATTTAAGTTGATGTTGACAAACTGCAGGATCTTCTAAATTAAGAAAAAAAAAGTAAAATTAGAAAAGAAACTAAATTAACTTCTGTAGATAATTTGAATAAATGTGATTCTATCTCTTATATTAAAGTGCCTTAATATTAAGGCACCTTAATATTAAGGTGCCTTATATTACATATCACCTAATTTATATGGTGTATATTTATTAGATCTTTCATGAATGTAACTTATATTTAACTATATTTATTGAGTGCATATTGATTGCTGAAATTGATCGTATTTGAAATTACATATAGTGGAGCTGGTTCTACTGTAGGACTGCAACCCTATTTTTTGAGTCATATAGTTCAAGAAGTAACGATGACTCCAACGTTTCCAGGGAAGAAGGGTCCAACAGTGAAGGGTTGGAGTGAGACATCTGTGTACTTTTTGTAGCTTCTGTGTACACAGAATGACAGCACAGGTGTTCATCTTTTTAAATCATATTAGTGGTTTTCACATATCATTAATACATGCGTACATCATCATAAATACTCAATGCTAACTTGAAAGCCACTGCATAGAAGATGATGATGGTGTGAAAGACTTTGTTAGTGTATTAAAATGAAAATTGTGTATAATTTTCAATAAAAATAATGCTTGTGGTGTCACCAAGTAAAAGTCTCTGTTTCTCTCCCTCAGTTCACTAAAGTTTGGATTCACAGACGACTCCATTAGAAAGGTTCAGAAGACAAAAGCTGGTTTTTGAGAGAGTTTGTCTGCTTATCTGTTGACAGTCAATACTGATGGGAATAATGTAAGTAATGTAAATGAACAGCTTTTGTGAACACTCCCAGGTTGCAAAGCAGTTTTGGGGAAAACTTTAAAAGGAGTTTTCTCAAAAAATATATTGGAGAGAAAATTCAAATTGGAGAGAAAATTCAAATGGCCATCTCTTTTTTCATTTTGTTTTGATTTCCAAGTGTTAGACATCACTGGAAATTTAAGAAGTTCAACTTTTAGAATATGGAAATAACTCAAATCGCCCCTGGATAACTTTGTTTCTACTTTTGGTGTGGCCGGTCAAAAATGTGCGATTTCTCCTTCAGGTTAAATCTTTGTAGAAATCCTCTTACTCCTCCTCAGGAAGTTCAGTGTGATCTTCATCACTGCCTCTCTGCTGCTCTTCCTCTGCTCTTCATCTTCACCTTCCAACTCCTCCTCATCATCTCTCTGACTCTCTGAGCATTCTGGATCATCTGGACTCAGAACCTTCTGGATCTTCTTCAGCTCGTTCTTCACAAAAGTGACAATGTTTTCCTCCAGCAGCTGGAACAGAATAATATATGAAGGAAACATCAGACTGAAACCATGGAGCCAGACATCAGATCCATGTTGGACAGACTGACAGTCCTCTGGTCTATAAAGTGCAGCATGGAGACGACTGTGAACAGAACCATGGAAAAGTAGTTGTTGTTCATGTACAGACCATAAATATGGAGTCCAGCTGTGTTTGATGCTGCTGGGCAGACGGACCACTGGGAACCTCTGAGCTCTGCTGGTCCGCTCTGTGGAGGAACCAGGAACAATCAGGAAGGCAGGAAATATTCATACAGCAGTTTTCATAGTTGATAAAACCATGGGCTTCATAGTAAAAATCCTTCAAACAGAAAAACAGAATAACATGAACACAAACCAAAGAAGTTAAAAAGAGGAAGATGAACACAACACCAGAATCACCCAGTAGATTTGAAAAAGTGGGACTTGAACTGGGATTTCAAACTGTTCAGACAGTCAGCAGATCTGATGCTGATGGAGACAAACAAGCTCACATGATGTCTGTCCTCACAGAGACAATCAGAAGGTCCATGAAGTAATATCTGGATGTGAAACTGATAGAGGTGTGCCGATCGATCGGTCACCGATCATAATCGGGCCGATTTTCGTGAAAAAGTGCATGATCGGTGATCAGCGATCATTGGCTCTTGTTGCCGATACCGATCATCTCATTTCCAACCTGCCTGTGCAGCTGGTCTCCTCTTTCCTTCACTGCGCAAACGCAGCAACAAATCCTAAGCGATGTGGATCTATAACGCACTGAGTGAATGGGGAAGTTTGCGTGTTGTGGGGAAAATTGAAGCAGGTCAAAATGCATCAACACAACGAAGCTAATATGGCATAAAAACAATGCCATACTTGACGGAGTTTGGCTACATCGAGGCTCACTGCAGTAAAAAAGACATACGGAGGATCAGACAGCAGGTAAAGCAGCGCACAGCTACAAACACTCACCAGGATTAGCATGACGGTCAGAAAGCTAAACAAATAACCTGGAAAATTATTTAAGTCTTCGAGCTGCGATGTCAGACGCTGGTTCTGCTCTCCTGTTGAACCGCTGCTACGCTACAGGTAGTAATATTTCACAGACGGAGCTTCGCTTCTGCTCCACCTGGTGGTGACTCTCACACCGAACCTGCTTAAAGCTGCAGCATACAACTTAAAAAATACATTTTACCTACGTATTAAAACTTTCGCTGTCCTAACATGAGACAGATAATCTCTAAAAAAATAATCGATCTCCTCCCTGATCTGCATAATTACTCCGCTCAGTCAGAAACAGCCAATCAGAGGTAGCAGTAATCAGCTAGCCGCCATGCTAACAGGAAGTTTTCATTCAGTAACTCTGGATTGTTTATTGTAATGGATCCTGTTTTTGCCTTTGAATGTTAAGTTTTATACTTGAACTTCTTGGCAATGTTGAGAGGTTTTATTTTGGCTCTTTGTATTATTTAGCCTCTTCAGAGCCTTCATATGTTATCAGTCTGTTAAAGATAGTATTATTGATACCAGTACAATTTGCACATTGCCTGTTTTGTTTAGTTTTCTTCTTGAAAAAAGTTATTAAAAACAAGTTTTTGTCTAAATTAAGGTGAATTAATGGTTCCTTTTTCCACATAATGTAACCAGTAGTGTTTATGATTAAAAAAAAAATGTGATCGGTATCGGTGATCGGCCCTCATGGGTGATCGGTATCGGGAGGAAAAAACCTGATCGGCACATCTCTAGAACCTGATGATCCAAGTAGTTCCATCAACCCAGTTCTAAAATCCTTCCACTGGCTTCCTGTAGCTCAGAGAATAAACTTTAACATATAACAGTTATGCACCACAAATCTGGAACAAACAAACAAACAAACAAACAAACAAATCCAGTTTCCTAACTGTGGCTAAAGCTGCTGCTAGCTGGTTTACTCTCCGATCGGAGGCTGTTTATGTTATACAGAGTGAGAGAATGGTAAATTGACAATGAGTAATAACAGCTATCTAACACTTAAATGCTGTTATTAACCTTACCTTTTATTGTGTCCTTAAGATAATGAGTATTCGTGAATTTTTCAGTCAGGTTTCCTGAGGACTGTTGAACTGAGGCCGAAAGCGCCACGTAGGCAGGCATTAACAATCGATCTGCACACGGATCGTTCTCTTTCCTGTTTATTGACCAATAGAGAGCTGGACGTAGAAGCCTGCCCACCTCATTTACATATCGACGAAGCAGAAATACAGCGAGGAAATAATACAGAAATAAATACAGAAAACAATACAGAAATAAATACAGAAATAAATACAGCAAATGGAAATATATATATTTATGCTTTTATTTCTTATCAAAATATATATGTATTCTTTTATTTATAGATTTCTACTTTTATTTTTATACTGATTCTTTAATGTATTATTATGTTGGATATATATTTATTCTTTTATTCTTTTATTTATAGATTTCTACTTTTATTTTTATATTGATTCTTTTATTTATTATTATGTTGGATATAAATTTATTATTTTATTTAGATATTTATTATTTTATTTATTTATGTCCGATATATATTTATTCTTTTATTTACTATTATGTCAGTTTTGGTCCTCCATAGCTACTTGTCAGATGACAGAAATCGTTTCTGCTTCAGCGGTTTAACCAGAGAGGTAATGAAATACAACAGACACTGACAGGCCTCTGCGTCTGGCTTTCTCTGAAGAACTACTGAGGGGAGGAGACCATAGACATAATATAAGAATAGACCCCGCATTGGCCGCTCCGGCCAATGCGGGGTCCATCTTGGCGGTATACCCTCCATCTTGGAGCGGTATACCCTCCTACTTTGCTCAACCAAAACAGCAGAAGATGCCTCAGCACTGAGGGATATTGTTGTTCTGGTCGATGGATTATTGATGTGAGGGCTCCACAGACAACATTTCACAAGTAAGATGGACATATTATTGTGTATATATTGTGATTAGAATATTACTTTACTGTATTTATGTCCACCGGCGAGATACCAGCTAATATTAGCTACAGTGCTTGGTGTAATACGGGTTCAGCCCCGTTATGAAGGCTAACTGAGATTCTGTAAATCTAAAAAAATTAATTATTCTCTAACATTGACTTAGATTATCTGACACAAGGGCCTATATTAGAAATGAAACAATATAACACATATTATAAAACTTATATTATGTGTTATAACATTCACCAGCAAAGTTTACACAGGTGGTAAAGACTATTATTTATATTCTTTACCACCTGTCAAAGTAAGATACATCCTAAATCTTCTGCTTTTGTTTTGAAAGTTTCCTAAAGACACGATGTGAGGAAGAAGAGGGAGATAAAGAGAGACGGATTCACTGCAGCACGGATGGATCTCACATCGGATTTTGGACTCGATCTCAGCTGCTGAATCTCTCTGAAGCTAGAACTCGTCGGCTGAAAAACATATATCTTTATTTATTTGTGTTTGTATAGTTACATAAATATGTATTGATATTACTAAATAATTTATTAAATTAATTATGAATGGCTGTGTGCTTTGTAATATGCTCTTCATACATCGATATCAGAATATTCCATTCCTATTCTATTGTTATAGCCACTAAGCATATTTAAATATGATGAACTATGTATTAAAAACATACTTAAATAATACAATTGTTTATAAATGTAGCTTTGATAGATGTTTGAATATGGTTTCCAGTAACAAAAAACGTGTTGTGATCGATTAAATGTGCTGATACGTCATTGTGCTGCTAAACACATAAGCAGAGTGGAGTGGAGTACCGCTCCAAGATGGCCGCCCTAAATCTCGTCAGCGACAATTGGCGAGAGCGGTCCATGAGGGTCTATCCTTATATTATGTCTATGGAGGAGACAGCCAGGTGAGGAAAAACTGTTCTTATCTATCGATTCAGTATTTTTATCATATAGACGTTAGGCTGCTGTTGTTGTGCTACTAACTAGCTGCTAGCTAACGACTTTGCTAGCAAAGCTAGATAACAAAAAAAGCTTCTTCCCTGTATCGTTAATGATAACAGTCATTCTTCAGTATTGATGATGCAATAGGGGAACATCGCCCGTCCAAAACCGATCATCTCCATAATGGATATATGTCTTCTAATTTCCTTTGCTGCATAAAGTACATGGCATTTATTCTGGCGTTAGGTAAATGTACCTTGAAGGAGAATAGCACTTAAATAAAAGACCATCAAGGATAATCATTTAGAATTAAAAATAACTCACCCTGAATTACCATGATAGATAGATATTGTGGAAGTCAGCAGAAAAAGACGAAATAGTGATTTGAGTCTTGTTTAATTCTCAATGTCTTCCAACAAAACCAAAAATCAGTGTTGTGGTACTCGAGATCGGTCTTGGTCTCGAGTCCGGTCTTAAGACCGTTTTCTGATTGTCTCGGTCTTGTCTCGGACTCGACCGCATTTGGTCTCGGTCTTGTCTCGGTCTCGGGCTCTGAGGACTCGGCATTTTATTTCAAGACCAGTCGAGACCGCAACTGTGAAAATATCACTAAACGTGCAGCATACTGTCCAGTTTATTTGTTAACATCTTTGTTTTCACTGGATGCAAAACGCACCAATTAAAATCCAAGCAACTACATGTTTCTCCACCTCCCCCCCCCCACCTTTCACTCGCACGCGGCGCTCCAGGACATGCGCAGTGGTTTTCTCTCAGCGGCAGAAAATGTTTGTCTAATCGTCAGTAATATAATAGCTCTGCATAAATAGTAAGAAATCCGATGGCCAGAGCTAACTCAGCAGCGCTTCGTTTTCACAGACGGTGGGGACAACGTCTAACTATTTTCGTCACTTAGAAAAGTAGCTCAAAGAAGGTAAGCTCCGTTAACGTGATGTTAGCAAAGCTAGCTGTACAGAGACACATAAGAATTTGTGATGAAAAAAGTCACTCACTGCCTGAATTATTGTGCGGAGATGTTGACTGACTTGTCGCATATATAGGACAACGCTATGTCCAAAAGTCTGCAATATAGTGATGTGACATTCAGACACAGTAGATTCTTCTCCACGGCTCTTTATTTATTAGATAGGACTGGAGTGTCACTCACTGAGAGCCGTTGTTCTATCAGATTACCATACGCTGTCAGAATAGCATACATGAGGTGAGTACCATGCCTACGCATGCGCATTAAGAAGTCCGACCGCCAGAGGAGTTGTTAGTTCACCATATGCAGCAAGTTATGACGAAAATAAGTCATTAAATTGTTTTCAATGATAACTATATAGATATACATGTGTTGTCATGGTTGTAAAGTGTATTTAAAGCAGGTCTGGCTGCAGCTGGAGTCAGCTACAACACACGCCCGTGTAAAACTCACTTAACCGCTAAGTCAGGACGCCATACAACTGTTAATAACAGATCTACGTCATGATTCTATGTTCCTAGCATACATGCAGTGAGTACCATGCCAGCGCATGCGCCTTAAGAAGTCCGACCGTCAGTGGAGTTGTCAGTTCAGCATATGCAACAAGTTATGACGAAAATAAGTCATTAAATTGTTTATAATATGACATAATATGATAACTAGATAGATATACATGCGTTGTCGTGGTTTCAAAGTGTATTTAAACTAGGTCTGGCTGCAGCTGGATGCCATACAACTGTTAATAACCAAGTGTATGATGATCTACGTCATGATTCTTTGTTGCTGATTAAATAAAATCATATGGTAATGACAGCGTATGCATGTCTGAGCTAAGCGTACGACTATCTGACAACGTATGCTGATCTGACAGAACACCGTGAGTTCGTGTTAAGCGTATGACGATCTCACCTGACAGAACCCGTTCTTTGTTCTTGTAATGCTCTGTGTACACTGCATCATTATTTAATTATGTACGTTGATATTTAAATTAACAAATAACTAAAACGAAAGAGCACGCAGAGCATGCACATTGCTTTTTGTTTTTGTTCAAAGTGGCAGCTGTAATGTCTGCCATGGTGTCAGACTACCTGGCTTCATGTACTGGGATAGAGAGTGAAAACAGTCCCGATGAGCGCCTTCTGTTTGGCTACTTCTTGCTTGTTGCTCCTTGGTCACTGTTCATAGTTGAGTGTTATTTACCATCAGGGCATTGCCTCAATTGCTATGTTTAATGGTGCAACAGTGGTGGATTCTTATATGAGCAATATGGGCAAATTCCCAGGGTGTTATGTTTTTAGGGATGGCACGAGACCATCACACATTGTAACACAGAAATGGAATATTTAATATTGGTAAAATGTATTAAGTATTTAATATCTAGGTGTTTTTATGGGAATATGGATCTTTCAGATTATTTTGAGAAGCAATTTCGATCATATTTTACATTTTATTGTGTCATGTAGCGTGGACCGCTGGTCTTGGTCTTGACTCGGTCTCGACTTCCCTCGGTCTTGGTCTTGACTTGGTCTCGGACCCTAAAAGTCTTGGTCTTGTCTCGGTCTCGATACACTCTGGTCTTGGTCTTGTCTTGGTCTCGGGTTAGGTGGTCTTGAACACATCACTGCCAAAAATCGAATGAATAACAACCGTTGGTGTCTTCACACCTCACCTTCTCCCCTTCACAATAAAAGCAAACCTTCTGGTGTGAAATATATACATTGTATCCCCCACAATATAATGTATGTAATAAAAGTCAGTAATGAAGGGGAAAAACTCAATCCAGACTTTAAGTTTAGGGTCTGGTTCGCAGAGTACGAAGTTAAATTTCCCCCCAATTATTCAATGACAAAAAAATAATAATAATAACCTCAGTTAAGTAAAATAAAATTGTAATAAAAACTTTTGGAATTGTAGTGATTTTAAAAAAAATGATGGGAAGCTCAGAGAGAGACTGTTGAGAGAGGTGGAACTGACCCTGGAAACAGCTGTAAAGATGTGCCGGGCAAGCGAACTGTCGCTACAGCAAGTGAGGACATTTTCTGAACTTTCAACAGGAACTACTTCACAGTTCAGTGACGGAGCAGTGGAGCGGTGTAAGAAACGCCATGCTCGGACGAGGCAGCTGCAAGAGGAAGCCATTATCAACTGTAAGCACTGTGGTTCACGGCACAAAGTGAGACGATGTCCTGCCTGTGGTAAGCAGTGTTTGAATTGCCGTGGAAAGAATCATTTTGCAAAACAATGCTTTATGAAGAGGAAAGAAGGAAAGAAGAGGAATCGTGTAAACTTAGTAGATGAAACTGACTTAAGTGACACATTCTTTATTGGTGTTGTGAATTGTGAAAACGAGTCAGAAAAAGTGCAGTGTGTTGATAGAGATGATAAATGGACAATTCCTTTGTTGATCAATGGAACTACAATTAAGTTCAGATTGGACACAGGTGCTGAGGCTAATCTCATAAGCATGTCTGATATGAAAAAAATGCAAGTAAAATCTCACATAAAAGAAGTGAAGTCGGGCCTAAGAGACTATAATGGACAATCGAGTGCATTGGCACATGTGAGCTGAATGTGACAGTTAAAGGAACAAAACCTCTTGTGTTCTTCTCAGTTGTAAAAGAGGATCGTGAGTCACTTTTAGGTGATAAATCCTGTGAAAAACTTGGACTGGTGAAAAGAATCTATCACATAAACACCGAATTGACTGAACCTAATAACCTTGTTGATGCCATGATTCAAGAATATGAGGATGTTTTTCAAGGATTAGGTGCTGTACCCTGCACATACAAGATCCAGCTGAGAGAGGGCGCTCAGCCTGTTGTGCATGCTGCACGTCGTAGGGGTTGAAAAATGAGTTGGACAGAATGACCAGGTTGGGAGTCATTCAGAAAGTGGAAGAACCCACTGATTGGGTTAATTCCATAGTGATCACCAAGAAAAAGAATGGAGAATTAGGAATATGTATGGATCCAAAAGATTGAATGAGAACATCAGGAGAACATTATCAAATACCCACTCGAGAGGAAATAATCAGTGAGATGGCTGGTGCAAGTTATTTTACCAAGTTGGATGCAGCACAAGGGTTTTGGCAAGTAAAGTTAGATGAAAGCAGTACCAAGTATTGTACTTTTAACACACCTTTTGGAAGATACTGTTTTCTAAGACTTCCTTTTGGAATAAAATCAGCACCAGAAATATTCCATAGAGCGATGGAGCGGATCATCGAAGGCTTGGAGGGAGTGAGAGTCTACATTGATGACATCATCATCTGGGGATCAGCAGCTCAAGAACACAATGACAGATTGAGACGCGTCATGGAGCGCATACGGAAAAATGGACTGAAGCTCAATAAAAATAAATGTGAGTTTAGTGTCAAAGAAGTTATGTTTCCCGGAGACAAACTGTCTGCCCAAGGTGTTCAACCAGATGAAGATAAAATAAAAGCCATCTTGAAGATGCCACAGCCTGTCGACAAAACAGGTGTTTTGCGCATCATGGCATGATCAATTTTATAGGAAAATTCATTCCCAATCCGAGTGCAAAGATGTCAAACATTCGCAGACTCTTGTACAATGATGGTCAATTCCAGTGGACAGAAGTTCATGAACAAGAGTGGAAGGAACTGAAAAAATATTTGACTACAGAACCAGTACTTACCTTTTACGATCCATCTAAGAAAATTAAACTGTCTACAGATGCCTCAAAAGATGGACTTGGAGCAGTTCTTCTTCAAGCTGAAGATGAACAATGGAAGCCTGTGGCTTATGCGTCCAGAGCCATGACCAAAGCTGAATGCAGATATGCTCAAATAGAAAAAGAATGCTTGGGGCTGGCTTATGGACTAGAAAGGTTTCATAACTATGTGTATGGTCTACCATCTTTTGTAGCTGAAACAGATCACCGACCCTTGGTTGCCATCATAAAAAACATCTGAATGAGATGTCACCAAGGATTCAAAGGCTTATGATGAAGATGCAAAGGTATGATTTTACACTGATTTACACTCCAGGAAAACATCTGATTCTTGCTGATGCTCTGTCTAGAGCTCCTATAGACAATGATGTGAGTTCAACTGAAGAGAATATTCAGCGTCATGTGAACATGGTGTCCACCGTGTTGCCTGTGTCAGATAGCAAGTTGAAGCAAATAGTTGAGGCAACAGCTAAAGATACAGAGTTACAGTTGGTCATGCAGAATTTGGATGAAGGCTGGCCAATAGGCTCATGTTCACAGTTTTTCAAAGTTAAAGCTGATCTAAGTGTTGTGAATGGACTGTTACTGAAAAACAACAGAATTGTGATTCCACAAGTATTAAGACAGGATATTCTACAACGGATACATGAAGGTCACCTAGGCATTGAAAAATGTAAAGGAAGAGCTAGAGAATCTGTTTTCTGGCCTGGACTAAATAAGGACATTGAGATGCTAATCAGTAAATGTGAAACATGTCAGACATTTAGAAATAAACAGAGTAAAGAACCTATGATAATGACTGACATTCCAACATCACCATGGCTGAAAGTAGGACTGGATTTGTTTCATTTTAAAGGAAAAACTATTTAGTAATCATTGATTACTTTTCAAACTATCCTGAAATGGCTCTGTTAGCTAATATGTCATCAAACTGTGTCATAACACATGCTAAATCAATCTTTGCAAGACATGGCATTCCACATATTGTGGTTAGTGACAATGGACCATGTTTTAGTAGCAGAGAATGGCAAGAGTTTACAGAACATTATGATTTTAAACATGTAACATCAAGTCCACATTACGCACAGTCGAATGGAAAAGCGGAGAAAGGAGTTCACATTCTTAAGCAACTTCTGAAGAAAGCTGCAGATAGTAACTCTGACCCATATTTAGCTTTATTAAGCTACAGATCTTCACCTTTGCAATGTGGATTTTCACCTGCTGAACTCTTGATGTATCGAAAGATTCGTACAACTTTGCCAAGTTATGATAGTAATGAACAAAGTGCAAAGAAATCATCAAAGTTGGAGTACAAGTTACGAAAGCAGAAAGTAAAACAAAAGTCATATTATGACAGATCAACTAAGATTCTACCTCCACTGTCATACAAGGATCCTGTAAGGATTCAGGATGATGAGGGATGGAATACTAAGCAACTATTCTGCAGGAAGTAGCTCCACGTTCATTTGAAGTAAAAACTGAAGATGGACAAGTTCTGAGACGAAATCGGCGCAGTTTGTTAAAAACTCCGTTAGAGCCTGTTGTTGAGTCAAGTGAAGTTTCTAAGGACTCCCAGAGTATTCTTACGACTGAAACACCCTGTGACAGTCTTGGGGACAACCTACCTGTGTTAAGAAGATCTACCAGAGTGGTGAAAAAACCTGACAGACTGAACTTGTGAAATAAAATAAAAAAAATACTGGAAAAGGGAAAAAAAAAGAGTTGAAATGTCTATTTTGTAATTGATGTTTTTAATGTGTTAAGTATAGCTATGTGGTAACTGTCTCATGCAATGTATGTTGTTCTTTGTTAGGATTCTTTTTGTAACAATCTTACTTTAAAGAAAGGAGGATGTCATGATTGATTGAATTATGTCCACTAGGTGGCGAGCATGAGTTCATGTGAATGTATAAATGTAAATAAAAGAACAATAGAAGTAGAGAGTCTTAGGTGACACACCTGTGAACAAACTGGGTGAGCAGATCTTTGGAAAGTTGCTTTAATAAAAGTGTCTGAGCATTACACAACGTCTGGTTCTTATCAAGCACGAATATAACAATCACCTGTGGATGCTGCTGTTCCCTGCCTGAGGTCTTTGGCTGTACAGTGCATCACTTCCAACGTAGAGAAGGGTAGAGGTACTGATAGAACCCCACCTGCCTATCAGATGGTTTCCCGGAACCAAAAGACGACTGTGGAACTCCAGCTTTCTAGAGTATAAGGGCAGTACCAGTATCTAGTTTATATAAAAAAATATATATTTTTCATTTACTTTAGTATTCATTATATAATGCATTAATTGTGCTTTTGTTGTTTTTTTGTGTTCCAGAATGAAGTCCAATCCTTCCTGAGTGTGCCAGGATGTGAGACTGTGGGCGCCTTCCACAATTGGTGGACCAATTTACAGCTGAAACGCCGCCACACAGGCCTCACAGACGTCGGGTTTCCCATCGGGCTGCGCCGCCTCTGCATCTGGACACACGCAGAAACTGATTTGATGTTGATAGGTCTTCCTATAACAAAGACTGATCTGATTTGATTTTATTGATATCATTACAATTCAATCTTACTGCATTTTTATGCTTTTTTACTCATTTGATTTTATTAGTATCATTACATTTCAACTATACTCATTTACTCATTTTAGTTTATTATTATATTTCTGTTGGACTCCATGTAATGCTTATTTACTCTATTGGTTTGAAATTTTATCATTGTATTCGTTTTATATTCTGTTACCCTTAAATTCTCATTACCTCAAAGATTATCTTAACATTTCATTCTTTTTACAGTTTATTAATTTTTAAATATCTTAACATTTTATTCTTTTTATGGTTTATTAACTTTTAAAATATTATCTTAACATTTTAATCATTTATAGTTCATTAACTTTCACATATCTTAATATTTTATTCTTTTAACATTTTATCTTTTAACATTTTATTCCTTCTATAGTTTACTCTCTTTGCATAATCATAATATTTATTTCTTTACATACTCTTCATTAGATTGTAAGGGGGACATTGTGATTTCGATCCACCACCTCGGAGGCGTGGGGTGCCCTATCTGTTTTTATCTCCACCAAATGCAAGTGAAATAAAATGATAGACAACATGAAAGATGAAATGAAAGAGAACATTAATGAACACCCCAAACATTGTACTCAACAATAGCGCTACTCAATGCGCTACTAGTCTGTTCAATGGCGGCGGCAGCAGCAACAGCAGGAGCGTATCGTTTTGACAATGCCTTTTCTCGTACAAAACCTGATGTCTATAACACTACCTGCGGTAAAGTGATTGTGGAAGATGAGTTTTTACATTTTATCTCTGCTAAGATAAAAACACTGCCGCATGATGACATTGTTTTGTTGGCTACAAACAATTTTTCATCTGACTGGATTGAAGAATCCAAACGACTCCTGTATGAACTGTGCCCAACAAAGCAGCGTAACATCAAACATAAGGGCGCGCAGAAAGACGTAAATAATGTAAAGTTGTTAAACGAGCGTGGTGAGAATATTCCCCGTTTTGTTTCGCACTACCTGGACGACCTCCCACCTGTTGGTTTCGGCAACATTGATGCCTCGGCCCTGCTTGGTAGAATGGAGCGTCTAAGCCAGGAAGTCTCTGTACTAAGAGGAGCTATGGAAGCTCAGGCTACTGTGAGTGAAAATCTTGGACGAGCGACGGTGGATCTGGAGCGCCGGCTGACGAATATTGAACCACCTCATGAATCTAGTCGGACTAATGAACCCGTGCATGGATCGACACAGGCTGAGGCGGAATTGGAAGAGCTACGTGGGAAAGACGCTAAACAGCAGCAACCAGAAGACGCCTCCAATCAACAAGTCCTGTCTCCGGCTTGGAGTACTGTTTTGAGGAAAGGGAAGCAGAAGCCCCAGAAACCCTTGAAGGGAGCAGTGTCATTGGAACATGGAACACAAAACCGTCAAAAGCGGGAGCAGCGCAAAGGAGGAATTATTGGCACTGGCACAGCGACTAACATCCCAGTGGTTAGAACCAAGCTGGTAAGTGTCTTTGCTACGAAATTCTCTCCCGACCTTGATGCTGACACTCTGAGTGCCTATCTAACTGAGAAACTGGGCCAATCGGTGACATGCAGGAAGATAGACTCGATGCGTAACCGATTTAGCTCGTTTCATATAACTGCAGAGTGCTCGGAAGTTGCAGAAGTATACGATCCTAAACTCTGGCCATCGGGTGTGTATGTGCGTCGCTACTTTGAGACCAAAAAATAACAGCATCCGTTTGGCTCATATGTCAGAGACTGGTATACTGCAGCAAGACAACGTATCTGCATCTGTAGCACCGCAAATGAGCAACGGCCACGCAGATCCTGATAAATAAATGACTGGTATTAATATTGTGTCATATAATGCGCGAGGTCTGCGTGTTGGACACAGTGAAACAGACAGAGCGCGTCGCCTTGTGGTGGACAAATTACTGGAGACTTGTGATATACTGTGTGTGCAGGAGACATTTTTAGCTAAACAGAACCTGGAGAAGCTGAATTGCATACACAAAGACTTTTACGGCGCTGGTGAATCCACTACCGACCTTAGCACCAGAATAATTCGGGGAAGGATAGCCGGTGGTGTTGCAATATTATGGCACAAAAAATATGAACAACTGGTTGATGTGATTAGACTGGGTGTGGATTGGGCCATAGGGCTGAAATTTACTTGTGGAGACAAACATTTTATTGTTTTAAACATATACACACCTTATGAATGTCCTCAAAACGAAGACGAATTTCTTAATAGACTGTCTTTTATTATGTCTTTTATGCAAGATAATCTATCTACTTGTTTTTTTATTGTGGGGGATTTAAATGCAGATGTTACAGATAAACATTCTACATTTGCTACGCATTTAATGCAATTCTGTCACAGTAATGCCTTAATTCTTTCTAGTAAGGCACTTTTGCCTAACAACAGTTACATCTATATTAGTGAATCATGGCATACAACTTCCTGGTTAGATCATTGTATTTGTACAGCTGATGCTCATGATTCCATTCTGGGAATTCGTGTCAACTATGACCTTGCCACCACTGACCATATACCATTCTCCTTATGTGTAAACATGAATTGCATACCTTCTGTTTTGCCTGTAGACTATAATATAAGTACAGGAAAAATAGCATGGGATAACTTGACTGAAAAAGATCTATCAGATTATTGCTATCGAACTAATGACATGTTCAGCAATACATACTTACCAAAGGGAGCAATCTCATGCCGTGATATGAATTGTAAAGACCCTCAACATGGTATTGAGTTATGTACTCTGTATGAGAATGTTGTGAAATCCCTCCTTATCTCAAGCAAGCCACTGCATAAAACCATCTTGCATAGCACCAAACCGGGTTGGAACGACTATGTAAAAGAACATCATGCAGAGGCCAGAAGGGCTCTTAAAGCATGGGCCGATGCAGGTAAACAGAGACATGGCCCCTTGTTTGAATACAAAAAACAAGCAAATGCTAATTTTAAACATTTTTTAAGATTCATAAGGAGACGTGAAAATACTATGAGGTCTGACTCTCTTGCTAGAAAGTTAGGAAATAATAATGTTAAGGACTTTTGGAAAGAAATAAAGAAAGTAAATAACTGTAAAACGTCACTTCCATCTACTATTGATGGTGTTACTGGTGTAAAAGAAATCACTCAGTTATGGAAAGAGCACTACAGTGCGCTGTTTAATTGTGTCAAAAGTGACATTTCTGACATAGGAAGCATTCACAGTAATGAGAATGTGACTGTATCCCCACAAGAAATATATCATACAATTATGACACTGAAAGACAATAAGGCCTGTGGGATGGATAACATTTCCACTGAGCATCTGAAAAATGCAAGTAAAAAACTCTGTGCATTACTCTCTATGTGTTTCACTGGCTGTCTAGTACATGGTCTGCTACCTAAATCAATGTTATCTGTCATTCTGGTACCCACTATTAAAGACAAAGCGGGTAAGATTAGCTCCTTGGAGAATTACCGACCCATAGCTTTAGCTAGTAGTTTATCGAAAGTTTTTGAAAGAGTCCTTCTAAATAGGCTGGAAGAGTTTCTTTTGACCTCTGATAATCAATTTGGTTTTAAACCCAAACATGGTACAGACATGTGTATTTTTGTGCTACAGGAGATTTTAGATTTGTATAATTTGCACAACACCACAGTATTTATGTGTTTTATTGATGCTTCTAAACCATTTGATCGCGTGAATCATCAAAAATTGTTCTGCAAGTTAAGCAGAGGTGTACCCAAATATCTAATTAGAATAATGGTCTATTGGTATGGTCATCAACTAATGTATGTCAAATGGGGTAACTCATTGTCTGACTCGTTTAATGTTGGTAACGGAGTAAGGCAGGGAAGTATACTGTCCCCTTACCTTTTTAACATCTACATGGATGAACTATCAAAGCGCCTGAATTGTTGTAAAACAGGCTGTGTAGTTGGTGACCGCATAATCAATCACATAATGTATGCGGATGATTTGGTAATCTTATGCCCATATAGTGCTGGCCTTCAACAATTACTAAGGGTCTGTTCCCAATATGGATGTGATTTTGATGTCAAATATAACGCTAAGAAAAGCAATGTCATGATTGTTAGAAGTAGAGCAGATAAGCATCTGATAACCCCTGACTTCTCTTTATCTGGCATTGTCCTCAATATATGCAATGAAATTAAATATCTGGGACATTACATAACTGATGACCTATCTGATGATCGTGACATTTGTAGGCAGTATTGCATGATGTATGCACAGGCTAATATTCTGATCAGAAAGTTTGGTATGTGTTCATCCTCTGTGAAGGTAGCTCTTTTTAAAGTTTTTTGCACTTCATTTTACACAGCCCATCTATGGCGAAGATATAAAAAAGTAGCCTGCAGAAACTTTATGTGGCATACAATGATGGCCTGAGGCTCCTACTCAAAGTGCCTAGATGGAGCAGTGCTAGCCACATGTTTGCACATAAGGCTGTTCCCACATGTGCAGCTGCGCTCAGGAATCTCATGTATAAATGTATGTGTAGATTATCCGTGTCATACAATAATATAATAGCAATTTTAGTAAACCCTGTTTTTAGTACAATGAGATTTTTCTCAAGATTGTGGAAACATTGGCGTCATCATTTATTTGTGGCTCAGTGACTATGTCATGTTTCTTTTTGTTTTCATTTTCTTTTGTTTTACTATGGACCTCTTTTGTGTCTGAAATAAAGATTGATTGATTGATTGATCAAATACATGTGAACATCTGTAATTGCCTCGGGGGATGTTTCTGAGTAGGGACAGTGTCTGCTCAAGGGTTTGTCTCCCCCTTTATCTGTTGGGCCCAACAGGGGGAATGTTGAGATGCTTTACCAGGCCGAGAAAGAGTCACACGCTGTTAGACAAAGGGCCCATAGTAAAGAGTTACATTTTTGATTCTGTTAGACACCAAGGTCCATTTCTCACAGGAAACAGAAACTTATCAGGCCACAGAGACATGGTGTGATTTCAGGGAGTGTCTTCAGTCCATATAATCAGCTGCCCTCCTCTTTCTCCTCAGACGCTGCACAGACTTTTTTAGAAACTCTTCTTGAATGTAATGGTAAAAGCATCTCAGCACTGAAAGTGAATAAAATAAGTAAAGTTTGAATGATTTTGTTGGCTGATTTTATGCTCTGCGTGTCAGTACATTTTTGATCCACTGGTTAGGAATTTCTATCCTCAACAACTGTAAATCAGGACTTTCTGAAGGTCAGTGTCAAGATAAAAAACAAAAATCAGTTCTTGAAATAAGCGTCAGAGTTTCAGTGAAATATTGAAATTTTCACAGAGGAAAAGAACAAACAGCAAATGAATCAAATCAAATGGGTTTATTTGTCACTAAAACAAAGTATACCTGCAGCAAATATACAAAAAGCAGATTTAACATTTAAATCAAAAATGTGTTTAGAAAAATAGAAGCCAACAGAAACAGAAAACTTCCAGAGATTGAGAAAAACTGATTAACATTTAAAAGTAATCTGAGTGATGAATGAAAAGAATGAAACAGAGAAATGGAACATCTTGATAATCAATGTGAAGTTTTAACTGGAAACAGACAAAAAAATTAGGTAACACTTTATTTGAAGGGGGGTGAATAAGACTGTCATGACACTGTCATAAACATGTTATAACACCTGTCATGAGCATGAATAAGCCTTCATGAATATTTGACTGTTGTCATAAAGAGTCATTCGGTAAATTATGACACTTTTAATACAAAGTTGACATTATTCAAAATGTCTTTGTTATGACAACTTGACATTAACCAAGAAATCATTACTTTAAAAATTAGGTAACTATGTTATTAAAGGTAAAGTTTAAACAGTAATGTTTAACGAATGACGCTTTATGACAACATTCATAAATATTCATGAAGACTTATTCATGTTCATGACAGTGTCACGAGTCTTATTCAACCCCCATCAAATAAAGTGTTACCAAAATTTATATGTGGATACTCGAATAATCCTGGAATCCAGCTTCCATCTTCAAAGGTCTGGAAGAGGAAGAAGTTTCCAAGGAATCATTTAGAGTTTCAAACAAACAGATTCTATGAATCTGAAAATATTTTTGAGTGAAAGAGACAAACATGTAGAGACAGAACTATCTGTTCAACAGAGAGTTTATCTGACAGGAGGAAAATATTTAGACTCTTTAGACTCAACTCAGCACAGAAACACTGAGGAACCAGGAACAGACCTCCAGAACCCAAATCCAGCATACAGGGGCTCAGTGAATGTGGTGTTGAAGGTGTGGAGGTGGATCAGTGAGTCAGAGGAGACGCTGTAGAAGGACAGAATGCCAGCAGGCCAGTCCACATACACTGATACTCTGTTAGAGACAGAGGAGGAGGAGAGGTGTGTTCTTCTGTTATTGTGATAGACAGAGTAGCCATCATCAGAGCAAACGAGACTCCAGGAATGATAATTTCTTCCAAACCAACAATCTCTACTGTTTCCTTTCCTCCTGATTCCTCTGTAACTCACTGATATCTCAACTCCTCCCCTCCACTCAACCTCCCAGTAACAGCGACCAGTCAGACCAGTTCCACAGAGCAGCTGAGGATGATCAAATCTGTCTGGATGATCAGGATATGACTGACGCTCCTCCATACATGTCACCTTCCTGTTGTCTTCAGACAGTTTGAGTTTTCTGCTCACTGAGTTTGTGTCGATGGTGAGATGACAGGAATCTGATGGAGAACAAACACAATCCAGCTGCAGTTATTGATCATTTATTGATCTTTGATGACTCCTGAATGACAGTTTGAGCTGCTTTGTTGTCATGAATCAGGTGAAAACACACTTACACTTCCTCAGACCTGGTGTCAACCATCGGCCTCCAGCAGGCTCCACCCTGAAAGGAGGAGGGGGTCAGACCATCAGCCTCTTTCAGCAGCAAACATGGACATTACATGGAACACACACACAACTGTCCTCCACTGAGACAGTCCAACATTTGGACACGTCCACTTGTAAAAATCCAGAGAAAGAAAGGTGAGTTGAGACCAAACAGACAGCCGGACTGTGATGATGATAGACATATTACAAACTGCAGTGGATGTAGAATAGAATATTTGTCCAACAGAAGAGAAATTCAGGTTTAACAACAGCTTTAGAATCACACAAGAGCTAATCTTATTTCCTGTTATAACCTGAGCCAGTGGGAGCATATAGATATTGAGTAAGAGGGGTTCTAGGATTGAACCTTGGGGTTCCCCACATGTGAATTCTGTCCGCTTCGATGAGAAGTTTCCTATTGAAGCAAAGAAATCCCAGTTCTTTGAAGGACTGAAGTTGGCTTTCCTGGCTTTTCCATTACAAAGAGCACTTTGTTTCAGCCAGTCTGGCAGCTGGACTTTGTAATGTTTGAAACGGAACAGAAATGTCATGATTCAGGTTTTGGTAAGGTGAGATGAGACGCAGGCAGGCCCAGGATGATGATGAAAATAATTAATTTTAATGAGTCCAACAGAGACGGCACAGGGGACAGACTGACGACATCACACACGACGAGGATCCGACTCAGACAAAGACAACAGGTGGGGTTAAATGCAAAGGGAAGGTAATCAGGGAACTGGATACAGCTGGGAGCAATCAACAGGGAAGACAGATTCACAGGGGAAACTGGACTAACACAGAAAAACCTAAAAAAAAATAACTACACAGAAAACACAGATCCTAACAAGAAACAGAATCACTTCTGATCTAGCTTTGAAATAAGTGTCAACATGAGCACAGGAAGTCAAGTTCAAAACACACCTTTCTAACTGTGGATCATAACAACTACAATATGAAGACAAAGAAATAAAAAACTCAGATAAAAATCTGTTTCAAGCAGATTTTGTCTCCAGTGTTTTGGTTCTATATATATCTCTATTAGGCCCAGTTTCCCTTCATAGAGGTAATTGACTGGTTTGTGTCCAGTCGATTGGTTGGTTTATCAGACCAAGCAATAGTTTTCCAATCTTCTATTGTCCAATTTTTCTTGAGCCTGTGCAAACTGTAGCCTCAGTTTCCTGTTCTTAGCTGACAGGAGTAACACCCAGTGTGCTCTGCTGTAGCCCATTCCCCTCAAGGTTTGACATGTTGTGTGTTCAGAAATGCTCTTCTGCATACCTCAATTGTAACGAGTGGTCATTTGAGTTACTGCTGCTGTTCTATCAGCTTGAACCAGTCTGGCCATTCTCCTCTGACCTCTGGCAGCAACAAGCCATTTGTGCCCAAATAACTGCTACTCACTGGATATTTTCTCTTATCAGACCATTTTCTGTAAACCCTACAGATGGTTGTGCATGAAAATCTCAGTAAATCAGCAGTTTCTGAAATACTCAGACCAGCTCGTCTGGCACCAACAACCATGCCATGTTCAAAGTCACTTAAATCACCTTTCTTCCCCGTTCTGACACTCAGTTTGAACTGCAGCAGATTGTTTTGGGCATGTCTATATGTATTGAGTTTCTGCCATGTGATTGGCTGATTCAACATTTGCATTAATGAGTAGTTGGACAGATGTACCTAATGAAGTGGCCTGTGAGTATTTGTGTCATAAGAAAAAAAAAAAAGGGTTTGGAATGTCAAGTCATATTTTCACCATGAGGAGTGATGCGGTCAGACCTGGAGTGAGGAGAGAAATGACTTCAATGTTGATCAAACCAGGAACTCAGAGTCAGGCACAACAGGATGAGACAGCAGGTTACAGGTAAGTTACGGGATCAGATGCGAGGGTGACGAGAACACAGAGATGAGGAAAGAGACGATGACTCTGACGCGGATCCAGCAGGGAAGAGATGATACAGGCCACACTAAATACACAGGGGATAATGAAGGACAGCTGGAAACAATCAAGGGGCATGGCTAGACACATGGGGACTAAATAAACCAAAATACAAACACAAAATCTGGATCTTGACAAAATTTTCAATCAGCAAGCTCCAAACAAAATATAATATGACAGAGAAGACATTCCTCCGCTTCCTCCTCCATCTGCCCCTCTCTGCTCCTCCATCAGCTCCTCCATCAGCTCCTCCATCAGCTCCTCCATCAGCCCCTCTCTGCTCCTCCATCAGTCCCTCTCTGCTCCTCCATCTGCCCCTCTCTGCTCCTCCATCTGCCCCTCTCTGCTCCTCCATCAGCTCCTCTCTGCTCCTCCATCAGCTCCTCTCTGCTCCTCCATCAGCCCCTCTCTGCTCCTCCATCAGCTCCTCCATACCTGAGAGTTTCCAGTCTCCAGTCTGGATCCTTCAGTCCAGCCAACAGCAGCTTCACTCCTGAGTCTCCTGGATGATTGTAGCTCAGGTCCAACTCTTTCAGATGGGAGGGGTTAAAGGTCAGAGCTGAGGCCAGAGAAGCACAGCCTTCCTCTGAGATCAGACAGCCTGACAAGCTGCAGACACACAAATGAACACATCATGAGAAACGGAGAACACTGAGGGAGAACCAAAGGTCTGAACTGGATGTTTACAGGAGGGGAAAAGAAACTGGTGCTTAACTGGTTAATAAAATAAAATCTAAATCAATTAAATGCTATTTAATTTTAGGTAATCAAAAAAAAATATTTTTGACACATTTAAACATACCAATCCTGTCTAGAACTCCTCTGGGGTGCAAACTTACACAAAATCTGCATAAGGAACTGGCTTTAAGAGTTCTTTAAAAGCTAAAACTAAAATACCCTTGATATAATGGTAGCTCAAGTAGAACCATTGTTCTGGTATAATGTAATTCTGAGCAAATCACTCTTAAAAGGTAAGTTTTTATATTCACTAATGATGGCACTTCACTCAGCTGTTGTAATTGGCGTCGGGTTTGCCTGTTGCTCTTTCGGGCCACGATTCTCTCTCTCAGGTCAGTTGCTGCCTCATTCAGCTTTGATGGTTTGTTCATTACTGTGGCTACATACCCAGTTTCTGGGCAGGTAGTTGTAGCTAACTCCCCTCTGACCTGGTATCCTGGCTCCTCCCCCTTGCCATAGCATTTGTCAATCTCAAGTTGTGATAGCAGTTGCTGTTTGCGGATGTTGGAACACTGAGCTACTAATTGTTTGGCAGTTCGTGTTAACTGGGGATGTCGAACTTTGCATGTAGCCCCTCTGACTAGGGTTACTTGAGCATTCCAACAGATCCATGTTTTCACCTCTCGCCCATTTCCGTCTTGTTCCGTATATATAAGCCCCTACATGGGATAAAAAGCTGGACTCAAGGACAGCACGGAGGCCCTCATCCTGGCCGCCCAGGAACAGGCCCTAAACACCAGAGCAATAGAGGCTCAGATCTACCACACCAGACAAGACCCAAGGTGTAGGTTGTGCAAGGAGGCCTCTGAGACAGTCCAGCACATAACAGCAGGGTGCAAGATGCTGGCAGGGAAAGCGTACATGGAACGACATAACCAAGTGGCGGGCATAGTGTACAGGAACATCTGTGCAGAATATGGACTGGAAGCCCCGAGGTCAAAGTGGGGGACACCCCCAAAGGTGGTGGAGAATGACCGAGTAAGGACACATAGAACTTGGAAATTAGGCCTTTGGGAGATTTGTTTGAAATCAGAGTATTTTCTAAATCCGTCAGTTCCCTATTAAATGTATTGGACCCAAACAATGACTCCATAAAATGCTGAATTTGAAGGTATTTATAAAAATCTTTTTGAGGGATGTTGCTATTGTCCCTGATTTGATTAAATGATTTAATAGAACCAGAAATCAACAGATCAGAGAAATCAGTCAGACCAGAAGAAGACCAGTTCAGTAGGCCAATACTTCTAATAGACGTTGGTAAGTCTGGGTTTAAAGTCAGGGGGGATCGAATTCAGATAAAGGGAGGAATATTCAAGCATTTCCTTATGTCTTGCCACGCTAACAAAGTACTGTAAACTACCATGTTTTCCTTCAATGAATCCAATTGATCTAAATTATTGATAAAAGGAAGAGAGCTTAACCTTCTAGGACAGCATGATAAAGATTCAAGGCCCAGCCATAAACAGTTCTCTCTACTAGAAAACCAGTCTGACATAATTTTAAGCTGGGCAGACCAGTAATAGAGCTGCATGTTGGGTAGAGACAAACCTTCCAACTGCTTGGGTTTAGTAAGAGTGGAGAACCTAATTCATTGGTGCTTATTGTTCCAAATAAAACGGGAAATATGATAATTAAAAGATTTAAAGGATGTGAGGGACAAGTAGCAAGGAAGATTTTGAAACAGGTCATTTAAAGCGAGGGAGAACATTCATTTTTATTGCATTAACCCTACCGAGAAGTGAAGTGGACCGAGAAGTAGGTAAAGTGGACCATTTCGACAGATCATTCTTAATGTTCTGAACTAGGGGGGAGTAGTTTGATGAGAATAAGTCTTTCAGATCAGGGGTGATAAAGATGCCCAAGTACTTGAAACCTCTTTTAGACGTATGAAAAATACCATATCTTGAGGGATATTGAGAGGAGAAGCGACAGACTTGCCTAAATTAATCTTATAACCCGAAAGAGCACACAATTTATCTATGGAACTAAGTACAGCCGGGATTGATTTATCTGGGTTTTTCAGGTATAAAAGGACTTCATCTGCAAAAAGAGAGATCACATGGTGATCTTCACCTGTCCTAATCCCAGATATGTCTGGATTAGATCTAATAGTCTCAGCTAAAGGTTCAATTAACAATGTAAACAACAAAGGTGACAAGGGGCACTCCTGTCTACATCCCCTCTGAACAGAAAAACCGTCTGACAGCAAACCGTTAGTATTTACCATGGCTACTGGATTGGAATAGAAAACTTCAATCATGTTAATAAAATTAGGGCCCATGCCAAATTTCTGTAGAACTAAGAATAAAAAGGGCCATTCTACCCAATCGAAAGCCTTTTCTGCATCAAGAGAAATGATCAGAGGAGGGTCTTTATGATGACATTCAGTGCACGATGCACATTGTCTGTTCCATATCTAGATTTCACAAAACCTGTCTGGTCGGCATTTATTATCTTCGGAATAATTTTTTCTAGTCTCCGTGCCACCACCTTCGCAACAGTGTTGTAGTCAACATTAAAGAGACTGATAGGTCTATAGGATGTGCAATCTAAGGAATTTTTATCTTTCTTCAAAAGTAAACTGATAGAGGCAAAACTCCAGGAAGGAGGAACACCTCCTGCTAAGATATCGGTTATAGCAGGTAGAAAGATGGGATGGATCTTGGGCCAGAACTTCTTAAAAAGTTCCAGTGGAAATCCATCTGGACCAGGGCGCTTTCCATTCGGCATCGATTGGATTCCCACCCAGACCTCCTCAGGTGTAAAAGCAGCATCAAGGGCAGAGCGAGCCTCTTCTGAAATTGAGGGCAAAAGAACACCATCTAAATAGGAACCAATATCTGATTCAATTTTATCAGCCGTGTACAGGGATTTATAAAAGTCTTTGAAAGTGTTATTAATAGCAGACGGATCACAGGTAACATCCCCGTTGCATGTTCTTATCATATTGATAGAGCGATCATTGATTTGGTTCTTTAATTGATAGGCAAGCAGACGGCTTGACTTGTTACCAAACTCGTAATATTTCTGCTTAGTATAGAGTAACAGCTTCTGGGCATGGAGAGTATAGTCCATATTTAGCTTGGTCCTAGCAGCAACTAATGCCTTGAGATTCCCTGATGTAGGAAAGTGTTTATGTACATGCTCCAACCTAAACACCTCATTCTCTAGTTTTTTTCCGTTTTCCTCCAAAACTCTTTTCTGAAAAGAGCTATAGGAAATGAGCCGCCCTCGTAAGGTGACCTTGGCCGCATCCCCAATCATGGCAGAAGGAACTGGAGAAGATTCATTATCAGACCAGAACTGTGAAAGATTATTCCTATCAAAGGTACAAAAAGAGTTGCTATTCAAGAACGAGGTATTAAATCTCCAGATGGGAGTCCTCACAGTATTAAATGTAGATTCAAATTGTAAATAAATAGGGGCATGGTCTGAAAGGGCAATTGAACCCATATAGCAAGACAGAACAGAATGTAGATAGGTTTTTGGGATAAAAAATATAATCAAGTCTAGAATATGAGTTATGAGGATGTGAATTAAAAGAGAAGTCTTTTACTTTGGGGTTCAGCTGATGCCACACATCGACCAACCCAATATCTGAACATAATTCTTTAAGAGCAGAGGAGGCTTTGGGGTTGGATACATGTGCCGAGGAGGATTTGTCCAAACCAGCATCCATTATGCAATTGAAATCGCCATCCAGCAAGCCAAGACCATCACAATACTGACTAAACAATAAAATGACTTGCGAAATGAAGTTAGGTGAATCATTATTAGGGACATAGACATTGAGTATGGTTATAGATTGGCCAACAATTGAACCTTTGATCAAAATAAATCTACCTTCCAAATCTCTCTCCTTACATACAAAGGTAAAAGGGAGTTTCTCATTGATAAGAATGGCTGTGCCTTTTTTGTTCTGCGAATGAGAAGAAAAATAAACATTGCCCACCCAGTCTCTTTTTAGTTTCAGATGATCCACATCGGATAGCCTAGTCTCCTGGAGAAGTGCAATATCAGCTTCTTGCTTCTTTAAAAAAGTCAAAATTCTCTTCCTCTTGATTACATGGCCTAAACCCTGGACATTCCAGGAAATGAGATTAAGTGGCCAAGGCATACTGGTTTAAGGTACTATGTATGGTGTTAGAGGGAGATGAATGAAATACTGAGACCAAAAAGAGACATGAAGGGGAGAAAACCAAGATTAATGTGGAGCGACTAAAGAAAAGACAAAACAAAACCCCTTGACAAGCAGCACATACCCTCCCATATCCTGCCCCCAATTGGCAGGAAAGAGAAACATCCCAAAAGAAGTCACCATAAAACCCAAGTATAACTTCACAATACTGTATCTAAACAGTGATCACAGAAACAAACAGGACACCCAAAAACCGCATCAGTGCCCCAGGATGAATATTGACCACCGTCTACAGTCCTCTCTAACCCACAAAAAATTTGGAAAATTCCAAAAACAAAGCAGCTGACTCCGGAGTGTCAAAAAGGTGAATCTGACCCTCATGCAAACACTGAAGGCGAGCAGGGTAAGCGAATCCACGATACTTGTTAAGCCAAGCCTGCGCTCTCCCACGGCGTCAAACTCCCTTCGCTTACGCAGGACCTCAGAGGACAAATCGGGGTAGAGCAGCTGGGAGCCGCCATGTCGAATATCACGTTTCTTCAAAGCAGCTCTGAGCACAGCTTCCCGCTGTGAAAATCTTAAGAACCGAACCAGTACGCTCCTCGGGGTTTGCCCGGGTCAGGAACGGGGGCCAAGGCTCGGTGAGCCCGGTCGATCTCCAGCGAAGGGAAATCGGAAGGAAGGCCAACCAGAGCTGGAAGAGTTGACTGGAGAAAATCCACCAAGGGGGTAGTGCTCTCCGTCCCCTCTGGGAGATAGATGATTTTCAGACTTTTGAGGCGACTGCGGTTCTCCAAATCATCAACTTTCAGCAGAAGACGCTCCACTGCTTTTTCCATGGCGGCTAAGCGAGAGCTGTGGTCCTCCGTAGCGGAAATCCTTTCCTCGGCCTCTTCTGCGCGCTTCTCCAGCTGTGACGCTCGGTTGGACAGAGACGAGAGGGAATCCTCCACAGAGGTAATTGATATCTTTATCTCACTCAGAGTGCCATCGATGCCATCGAGACGGGCACCAACAGATTCATCCATTCCATTTACCCTGGAGGCCACGGATTTTATCTCCGCCAAAATCTGTTCCACAGCGGCTTGGTTAGCTGGCGCTGGCTCCGATGGGCTAGCAACAATTAGCTCTGCCTCGTTAGCTGTCAATTCGGCTATGTTTGTGCTGGTTTGTGCAGCAATTTTTTTTGATTATGCCAGTATCAAACCAGCACAAACGTAGCTCAGTTGATTGACACCCATTTTGTCTTATTTGAAGAAGGTGGGGGGTTGGTTGACCTTTGATGACCTCTAGAAACATTTCTTTATATCTTTAAAATGATAGCGGCACAAACGAAAATTTTTGCTGCACAAACGTTTGACACCAATTTTGTCTGATTTGAAGAAGGTGGGGGGGGCAACTTCACTCAGGTGCAAGTGTGTGCTGTTGAGTGGATCTTTTTTTGCCCGTTGATGAAAAAATAGGGAATTCCTTGTCACGCTGTGACTTCGGCATCTCCAATGGACAGTTTAACAGACAAAATGTAGGTGTCAAAAGTAGAAAGTCAGAAAATTAATAAAGTCCTGGGGCAGAGCAAAATCCTAAGCGCCCATATTGGTCTGGGTCACATGACCACCCCTCACTAAATAAATGTCTAATGTTAATACTCAGTGGTGGATTTTTTTTTTTACTTTTACAATTTTACTTTAACAATGAATTAAAAATTATAGTGCTGCACTTTTAGCTGCTGTGTCCTCCTGACTACCAGTAGTTCATTTTTGTCCTCTGTAGAGGACATTTCTAAACTTGAATATCTCCCACCCCCTGCATTCTACTGAATGAATTCCTTTTGGTATCTGGAGAGGACATTTAGGGCTTTTCAATGATGCCACATATGAAGGGGTGAGACTTTTGTACGTACCTTTTTCTAATTCATAAAAATGGCGTTCAACAGTAATAACACATTTTATGGGAAGAGACAAAGTAAGTGCATAAAACCTTTTATTACCTTACAAATAATGTGGGATTTAAAAAAAATGGTGATTGGACAATATTTTTTTCCTGGTAGTCAGTTAAAGGATCAGACTTTCCATCTGCCAGGGATCTGTAAGCTGGATCTCTGGAGACACAAGTCGGTCTTTGGCTCACTTATTATATCCAATGATGAAATATTGCTTAGTTTTTGTTGTTTTTTTTTCATTCTTTTTCAAGTGTCGCTATGGAAAAACACTGACTACCTTGGCCCTCGTGGTGAATTTGTTCTAGAACCAGTCTCCAAACCTAACTCCTTATTTCTATAAATATTTTAGTAATTTAGTAATATTTTAGCATTTCTCTGATTGTTTTCGTTCAAAGTGGCAGCTGTAATGATTGCCATGGTGTCAGGCTACCTGGCTTCATGTAGCGGGAGAGAGGGTGAGAACAGTCACGGTGAGCGCCTTGTGCTTGGTTACTTCTTTGTTGCTCCTTGGTCAGTGTTCATAGTTGAGCGTTATTTACCGTCAGGGCATTGCCTCAATTGCTGTTTAATGGTGCAGACAGTGGTGGTTTCTGACATGAGCAATACGGGCAAACACCCAGGTCATTATGTTTTTAGGAATAGCACGAGACCACCATGGATTTGGGCACAGAGATGGTATTGGTACATGGTACATAGACAACAACATCAATAGCCTATAGGCTACTTGTTAAGCTTAAGGTGCTGTATTGATATTAGCTAGTCATTGTTTAGCTATCATTACCTGCATTTCATTACCTTTACTCAACTGAGTCGGTTAGTTTGGGGGAAAAACTGTGCAAAGTTATTTGCGTTTTGCTGGTTTGCTGCTGTAACCTCGGTAATTCTGATCGATCAGAATAACCGAGGTTACATTGGTGCCGTGACCCATTCAACTACGCCAGCGCGGGTGGGTGCGTCTACTTCCTGGAACGCGGGCTGCGACTACTTCCTGGTGCCTCAGCAGATTGGTTCGGTTATCAGACACGGTGCTGATAACGTTCCGTGTGGACTCTTTGCCACTTCGGTAGTGTAGCGGTGGTCATTTAGTTTTTGTTTTTTTTATATTATTTTACCCATTTTGTGTCGTTGTGCAGAGCTGTAGTTATAACCGGAGTTTTTTTTTTTCCTTCTTCTTTTCTTTGCTCTTTCTGTGAGGGAGGGGCACTTTGAGACGAAATTAGTTTGAACGTTTTTACAGCTTTTTCACTCGGGTTTTACTAATTGATTTGTTGAAGGTGCACTTTGTCCCTGTGTTTAATTTATCAGTGCTCAAGATTTTAATTTTTTTGCTTTTGATCAGTAAGTACCAAGTTATGGCTAGCAACAATTCTTTTGGTAGGGGAAGGGGGTTTGGAATGTTTACTCCTATGCCTTCAGTTGCTAGAGGTAGGGGTTTGTTTTTGAATACCCCAGAAGCATCCACACCAAAACCAAACTTTGTTCATTTGGGTGAAAGAGTTAACACTGTTGATGCTCCACAATGTGATGTTGATGACAGACTTTTGAGTGACATTGTCATGGCCAGAGTTCCGTTTTGTTCTCTTTTTTCCTTTTTGGTTTGCCTGCTGCTTCCTTCCCTGTCCACCAGATGTCACCGGATGACTGAGCCCCTGGAGAGATCCGGTGCCAACCCCTTAGGCACACCTGTGTCTAATCTGGAGCTGGCTGCTGTGGCGTATTTATGGAGCGGCTGGCCAACACTTCAGTGCCTGAGTGTTTGCCTCCCATGGTGTTTTCCCGTGGCTGGCAAGATCATCAGTGAACGCTGTCATGATTGGGTGTGGGGGGTCCAGGCCCTTACCTTCTGGCATGTGCGATCTGGAGATGGGTCTTTATGACTGCAAAGTGATTGTCCCTACAATGATTGTTGAGAACCAAAATGAAGAACTGATTGTTGGCAGTAACCTGTTGAGATACATTATTAACAGGTTTAAGATGAGTCAGGATCTCCAGGACCAGGACCCCACAGCACTCTGTGACAGTAGTGATGTACAGCAGAAACTGCTAGGCTTGTTGGCAAAGGTGGAAGCTGCAGATGAAGACATCTGTGATGCAGTTGTCAGTCAAAATCAAGCGAGCTGTTACTCTTGAACCCATGACAGAGCATCTGATTTGGGGCAAGTTGCCGCAAGTGAATAATCTGTTGGCTGGGTGTACTGTTGTGGTGGAGCCAACAACAGCAAGATCGAAACCGAGAACAGTCTTAGTGGGGAGGTCAGTGTCAATTCTAAGAGCAGACGGGTGGCTCCCACTAAAGGTCGTTAATCCATCAGACAAGCCGGTTACTTTGAGACGTAATGCTAAATTGGCTGATGTGTGTACTTGTGATTCAGTGGAGATGTTTGCTGGTTCCCAACTCGGCATCCATCAACAAATACAAGTGCCGTTGGACAACAGTACAAAACACAGCCTCGTCTCAGAGGACTCCACCTTGCCAGATCATCCTCACCTTGTGACACCATGCACAGTTGACACCCCTCAGGCAAGGCTAAGAGAACTGGGACTGTCAGATGTGGATATTGAGTCATGTGACGTCTCCCCTGAATATAAGGCTAAACTGGGTGAGCTCATTGTTCAATACCAGTCGATCTTCTCAAGGGACAAGCTGGATTGTGGTAAAGCCACTGGTTTTCTACATCGCATCAGAATCATGGATGAGAAACCATTCCGATTGCCATGTAGGCGTATACGACCAACCCAGTATGAAAAGAGGCATTGGATGAGATGGAGGAGCGTGACAGCATACGGAAGTCTAGCAGTGAGTTTGCATCTCCCTTGGTGATTGTGTGGAAGAAGTATGGTGACTTATGGATCTGTAATGATTTCCAATGGATCAATGCACGCACTGTCAAGGATGCACACCCACTTCCTCATCCAGCTGATGCTCTAGCAGCCTTGGGGAGCAATGCCTTTTTCTCAACCATGGATTTGACCTCTGGCTATTACAATGTCGAAGTGCATGAGGCTGACCGAAAATACACTGCCTTTTCATCACCATTTGGATTGTATGAGTATAATCGGATGCCTCAGGGACTGTGTAATAGTCCAGCAACATTCATGAGAATGATGCTAAACATCTTCGGAGACCAGGACTTCATGAGCTTGTTGTGCTATCTGGATGATGTCTTGGTGTTTGCTCCAACAGAAGACCTAGCGCTGGAGCGTCTACACATGGTCTTCCAGAGACTCCAGAACCATAACCTCAAGCTCGCCCCAAAGAAATGTAATTTTCTGAGGAGGTCAGTGAAGTTCCTCGGTCATGTGATCAGCATAGATGGGATCCAGTCTGACCCTGATAAAGTGATTGCCATCACCACTATTACTGAGTCAGACCTTATGGAGGTTGGCACGAATATTCCCTCACAGAGAAGGATCCGTTCCTTCCTTGGCATGGTAGTTTACTACCAGCAATTTATTGAGGGGTGTTCGGCTATGGCCAAACCATTGTTTCGGCTAATCTCATGCTCTAAAGGTCCGCGTGGAGGAGGGAGAAAACGCCGCCAAATCCGCAAACAGCTCCGTGCTGAGGATTGGACTGAAGATTGTCGGCAGGCTTTCCATCAACTGAAGCAGGGTTTGCTAGATTGTGTGGTGCTGGCCCACCCAAACTTTAGTGAGCTCTTCCTCCTGTCTGTGGATGCTTCTACCGACGGACTTGGTGCAGTCCTGTCAAAAGTACCTGCTGGTGGTTCAACAGCCAGACCGATTGCTTTTGCAAGTAAATCGCTAAGTTATGCCCAATCTAAATATCCTGCACACCGACTGGAATATTTTGCATTAAAATGGGCTGTGTGTGACAAGTTCCATCACTGGTTGAGAGGTCACCAATTCATTGTGTGGACAGACAATAATCCGCTAACCTAGATCCTGTCCAAGGCTCGGCTGGACGCGTGTGAGCAAAGGTGGATCGCTAAGTTGGCGCCATTCCAGTTCGACATCAAGTACATTCCTGGATCGAAGAACGTGGTGGCTGACGCCCTTAGCAGAGAGCCCTTGGTGAAATCTAGTACATCTCACCGCTTGACGAGAGTACCTTATGATGATCTACTGGCAGAGGCTGCAGCAGTTGGTGCTAACGGGGTCCAGGAGGTGTTTTGCTGGTCAGCTAACCCACCTGAAGTATCTGAGTGCAACCAACAGATATGTCAGGGTGTGGCGGTTGTTGAGACCAGAGCAGTATCATCACTGGAGGTGGCTGCTGTACTCCAGGGATGCAGAGAAAGTGATCCTGTGGTGTGCCCACATGCCCTTCTCCTGCCACAGTTCTCGCAGACTGTTCTAACACCACCACATGTCAACTCTGAGGTGCTATCGCTTGAAGTGTTGCAGGAAATGCAGAGAACTGACACAGTTCTAAGTAGAGTGATCTTCTTTGTAGAGAGAAAGCGGAGACCTTCCAGGAGGGAACGTGTCAAGGAGTCGTCAGAAGTCCTCAAGCTTTTGAAAGGCTGGGAAAAGCTTGCGTTGAGAGATGGAGTTCTGTACCGGGTAGCTAAAAACCCTGTCACAAAGAAAAAGTCTTACCTTTTTGTTGTCCCCCGCTCACTGCACCAGAAGCTGTTACAAGGTGTTCACGATGAGACTGGTCACCAGGGTCAGCAGTGGACTCTGTACCTGACAAGGCTGAGGTTTTATTGGATTGGCCTACTGCATGATGTTACTGAGTATGTACAACACTGCAGACGGTGTGTTGTCAGCAAGTCACCAGAGCCGGAAGCCAGAGCTCCTTTGAAAAACATAAGGACCTCTGAACCTCTCGAACTCGTCAGTATTGATTTTTGGACTGCTGAGGACTCTTCCGACAGTTCACTGGATGTGCTAGTAGCTTCTGACCACTTCACAAAGATGGCACACGCCTTCTTGTGTCCCAATCAGTCAGCTAAAGCAGTCGCACACCAGCTGTGGAACAACTACTTCTGCATCTATGGGTTTCCCAAGCGACTACATTCCGATCAGGGGGCCAGTTTTGAGAGTTTGCTTATTGCAGAGTTACTGAATGTGGCGGGCGTGCAAAAGTCCCACACTACGCCTTAACACCCTATGGGGAATGGCTCGTGTGAGAAAATGAACCGGACTCTAGGCAACATGATTCGAGCACTGCCACCAAGAGCTAAACATCGTTGGCCTGAGGCCTTGAAATCTCTGACGTTTGCCTACAATTGTACAGTGCATGAGACGACAGGATATGCACCGTTCCTGCTCATGTTTGGGAGGGTGCCACGTCTTCCGGTGGACGTCATCTTTGGTTCGGTGCTCAGTGATTCAGAGGTGGTGGACTATGATTGCTATGTTGAATCCCTGTGAAAGGACTTGAGAGAAGCTATGGCCGTCGCCCAGTCGACAGCAACTACACAGCTCCAGCGTCACACTGAGCTATACAACCGGAGAGTGTGTGGTGTACCGGTGGAAGTGAACGACAGAGTGCTGCTGGCCAACAAAGGGGAACGTGGAAAAAGGAAGCTTGCTGACCGCTGGGACAGCACGGTGTATGTGGTGGTTGGAAAGAATGATGAAAACCACACCTTTAGGATCCAGAATCCCACTACAGGCCAAGTAAAAATGGTCCACCGCAATCTGATAATGCCAATAAACTTTCTGACTTTACCTGAAGATGACCCTGATGACCGGGAGGAGGTTGTTCTGTCTCCAACCTCAAGTTCACTTGACCTAAGTGTTGGGAGGTCAGCAATCAGTGATGTTGTTTCTGACTCAGCAGAGTTTAGAACAAGAGTGTGGGTATCTGACCTACCTTTGGGAGCAGGCAGTGAGACAGATGCAGAAGATACTGAGCAGGTAGAGAGCACCATGCTGGAGGGAGCCACAGAACCTAATAATGTCCTATCAGAGGACAGGGTGTTGCCTCTAGCCCAGCCAGTCCTTGATCAGTTACAACCCTCTGATGGAGCTGCTTTGATGGACAGCAGTTCAGCAGACTGCTGCAGCAGTCCTAATGGCTTGCCCTGAGACCTTTCCAGCTCCTGCTACTGACATTCTCACTGACGTACCTGCTGTTAGTACTGTGACAGTAGTTGATGGTGCGACTGACCGTAGATCTAGAGCTGGGCGGTTGTTGAGACCAGTGACTAGATTTATTGAAATAATGCACCAAAGAACAGCTTTAGTTTGAGTTCTTAATTATAAAACTACAGTTTTATTTGTTTCAATTTTGACCTTGAGGTTTTGTAACAATATTGATATTTCATGTTTGTTTTGCTATTTGGGAGGTGAGTTTACAGTTACATGTCAACAGGATATGTATATGGGCATATTTTTTCCCTATGTGTGTAGATGGGGTCTGGCCAACCTTTTCTCATACTGATCCTCATGGGATAGTCTAAGTGACTGGGTCTTTGTAACTGTGAATTTAATGTGATTGTACCTCACAAGCGACTTTGGAAACGGCGGTTGTGTGTTGGTTTCCTGTGCATTTGAATAGTGGTCTTACTCCATTTTGTGTGTTTGTACCTGTGGTGTTACTGTACTTTTTTTTTTCTTGCTTTTTCTATTGTTGTTTTATTTTGGTTGTTGTAATGGGGCAAGTGGAATTCGACAGGAGGGAGTGTAACATAGTTAATATTGTATAGAATTCCACTTGTCATTACTTCCCAGTTTGGGTTCATGTGTAAAGGTGAAACAGCACCCCCTCCTGGTGGTTGGCAGGGTTAAATATAGTGAACACAAACATCTCATTGCCAGTTCATGAGAGATGGGCGCGAGGTAGGTTCACTGAGTTTAACGCTCCAGTAAAATGCTATGTTAGCTTGTTGCTAACATGAAATGCTGTCTCTCGTAAGGTGCTGAACCCGCTGTGATGAACCCGATTCCTGATCAGTCCATATTCTGTTTCGAACAGATAAATGACGTTTCATCTCATCCTGTCTCCTGGCCCTTATTCATACAACGCAGAACTGATTTATGCTGATTGATCAGAATTACCGAGGTTACACTGCCATGATCCTAACACAAACCTGCACAGCAGCAGCAGGTCTCCTTCACTCCCACACAGGTGTAAACCCAGCTCGAGCGTCTCAGCGTTAATGTTACATTTGAAGGCGGCTCGGAAAAACAGGTTATGACTTAACGGATTTAACTGTTTTAACTGCTGAAAAAGGTGACAGAGGACATGGATAGTGCGGAAACTCCTACTGTATCAAATTGATATAAGAATAACAGACTGTTGGCCATTCTAAGGTAAAAACAATAAACAGCTTCCAGTCCAGGGGGGAAACAATGTCCACCAATGCCCGCCGGCCCGCTACGGACACCGTGAAAGCTCAAACAAGGTGATTCAGCAAAGTTATCCCATTTTTTCCAACTGCTTGTGCGTGTTTTCTCCCAGTCTATGGGAGAACGGTACCTGATGGAGAAACGCGAATCCACGTGCCTTCAATTTCTTTCAAAGAACCAACTAGCACCAACTAGGCACGTGGAGAGCATTACACGTTTTCAATGGGTACCGTTACTGTGTAAACAAAGATTGTAATTAGAACGTTTTCATGTAAATGATCCAACAAAAACGAAACAAAAATTCCGTTTTTGTTGGATCACTGTCGTGTAAACGCCCCCTGATATAGTGACCCCTCGTTTTTCACGGGGTTTGCGTTCCGAAAATAACCCGCAATAAGTGAAATCCGCGAAGTAGTTACCTTTAGTTTTTTACAACTATAACACTGCATAATTAAATACTCTACATTGAAATCAAAGAGCAAAACCTGTTTTCAAGTCAGCGGATGTGCATGTTCATCAATCACGGCATTAATGTGATCCGGAGTCATGTCATTAAAGCGTCTCCTCCAAGCTGCTTTGCGAGATTCACAACTGGATCTACGGCAGAGCCTCCATCCACAGTTTTTTCCAGCAGGCATTCAAAGTTTCAGTTTTCATCTCCTGAATGGCCAATCTGTATTATGTATATTTTAGCCAATCAGGTCGCAGAACACAATGCACTGTGAAAAAAACTGCACAAAAAAAATCTGTGAAGCAGCGAGACCACGAAAGGTGAACCGCGTTGCAGCGAGGATTCACTGTATACCTGTGTATATTGCAAGATTTACAATCCACAAAATTTTCTCCAGTTGCATGTAGACTTGCTCTATCTGTCTGGTAAGATTTATTGAATTATTAATTGGTCAGAATTATTTAGATACTTATTTAGGAATTTGTTTCAGCATGACCTTTTTTTAAGTAATGTATTTGCATATTGGACTAAATATTGGTTCATCCCATCCATGTGTAAATGTTAGTCAGATACTTTTTCAATTACTCATAGTTATTCATAGCCAAACCAGAATTATTGTTGCACAACAAGGCATAGCAGTCAGGGAATAAACGTTGGCAAATCTATTACTAAAATAACATTTCCATAAAATGTGATAGCAGATAAAGTACCAAAATCTGGTATCTCCAGCACTGAGATCATTGTACCTACCTGAGAGTCTCCAGGTTGCAGTTTGGACTCTTCAGTCCAGCAGAGAGAAGCTTCACTCCTGAATCCTTAAGGTTGTTGTTACTCAGGTCCAGTTCTCTGAGACTGGAGGACTTGGAGCTGAGAGCTGAGGACAGAGCTTCACAGCTTCTCTCTGAGAGGTTGCAGTAACTCAGTCTGAGGAGACAAAGGAGAAAATCTGGTATCAAACAAGTCTTCAAAAATGATGTTTATGTGTTTCCAGTGACCAATGTTCCCCTGAAAAGATTGATGGAACTGCTGATTTTACTTATGTTGCCTCTTATTGTGAACTGGTTCATTATAATAAAATTATACAGCAAAGCCAATCGTTACCTTATCATTAGCAGATTTTTGTTTGTCAAAAATAGAAGCAGTAACAATCTGTCCTCACAGAGCTTTGTTGGAGGCTTTAACCATTGGCAGCAGCCTCAGAAGAATCTCCTCTGAAGCAGAGTATTTCTTCAGGTCAAACTCATCCATATCTTCTCCTGAAGACACCAAGATGAAACCCAGAGCTGACCACTGAGCAGGAGACAGTTTATCTGTGGAGAGACTTCCTGAACTCAGAGACCGTTGGACCTTCTCCACTAGAGAACGATCATTCAGTTCATTCAGGCAGTGGAACAGATTGATGCTTTTCTCTGCAGACACATTCTCACTGATCTTCTCCTTGATGTATTGAACTGTTTCGTGATTGGTCTGTGAGCTACTTCCTGTCTGTACCAGCAGACCTTGTAGGAGTCTCTGATTGGTCTGCAGTGAAAGACCCAGGAGGAAGCGGAGGAAAAGATCCAGGTGTCCATTTGGACTCCGTAAGGCCTGGTCAACAGCTCTCTGATGGAGAGACTTTAGTTCAGACTTCTTAAATGATGAAGACTTCTTAGATGTTTGTGTTTCTTCCATCAGGTTGACACCAAAGTTGATGAAGGTCCGATGAACACGAAGAGCAGCCAGAAACTCCTGAACGCTCAGATGGACGAAGCAGAACACCTTGTCCTGGTACAGCCCTCTCTCCTCTCTAAAGATCTGTGTGAATACTCCTGAGTACACTGAGGCTGCTCTGATATCGATGCCACACTCTGTCAGGTCTGATTCATAGAAGATCAGGTTTCCTTTCTCCAGCTGATCAAAAGCCAGTTTTCCCAGAGACTCAATCATCTTCCTGCTCTCTGGACTCCAGTGTGGATCTGTTTCAGCTCCTCCATCATACTTGACCTTCTTCACTTTGGTCTGAACCAACAGGAAGTGGATGTACATCTCAGTCAGAGTTCTGGGCAGCTCTCCTCCCTCTCTGGTCTCCAGCACATCCTCCAGAACTGTAGCAGTGATCCAGCAGAAGACTGGGATGTGGCACATGATGTGGAGGCTTCGTGACGTCTTCATGTGGGAGATGATCCTGCTGGCCTGCTGCTCATCTCTGAATCTCTTCCTGAAGTACTCCTCCTTCTGTGGGTCATTGAACCCTCTGACCTCTGTCACCATGCCAACACACTGAGGAGGGATCTGATTGGCTGCTGCAGGCCGTGTGGTTATCCAGAGGAGAGCAGAGGGAAGCAGTTTCCCCCTGATGAGGTTTGTCAGCAGAACATCCACTGAGCTGGACTCTGTAGCCTCAGTCAGGATCTCCTTGTTGTGGAAGTCCAGCGGAAGTCGACTCTCATCCAAGCCATCAAAGATGAACAGAACCTGGAAGTGTTCAAAGCTGCAGATTTCTTTGGTTTCAGTAAAGAAGTGATGAATCAGTCCCACCAAGCTGAACTTTTTCTCTCTCAGCACATTCAGCTCTCTGAAGGTGAATGGAAATATGAAGTGGATGTTCTGGTGGGCTTTGTCTTCAGCCCAGTCCAGAGTGAACTTCTGTGTTAAGACAGTTTTCCCAATGCCAGCCACTCCCTTTGTCATCACTGTTCTGATTGGTTGATCTCTTCCAGGTGGGACTTTAAAGATGTCTTCTTGTCTGATTGCCGTTTCTGGTCTGTGTGGTTTCCTGGATGCTGTTTCAATCTGTCTGACCTCATGTTCATCATTGACCTCTCCAGTCCCTCCCTCTGTGATGTAGAGCTCTGTGTAGATCTGGTTCAGAGGGGTTGGACTTCCTGCTTTAGCGATTCCCTCAAACACAGACTGGGACTTCTTCTTCAGACCAGATTTAAGTTGATGTTGACAAACTGTGGCAAAATGTTCTAAATAAACACAGAAAGTAAAATCAGGAAAGAAAGAAAATCATCTTCTGACAACTCCATTAGAAAGGTTCAGAAGACAAAAGCTGGTTTTTGAGAGAGTTTGTCTGCTTATCTGTTGACAGTCAATACTGATGGGAATAATGTAAAGTAATGTAAATGAACAGCTTTTGTGAACACTCCCAGGTTGCAAAGCAGTTTTGGGGAAAACTTTAAAAGGAGTTTTCTCAAAAAATATATTGGAGAGAAAATTCAAATGGCCATCTCTTTTTTCATTTTGTTTTGATTTCCAAGTGTTAGACATCACTGGAAATTTAAGAAGTTCAACTTTTAGAATTAGGAAATAACTCAAATCGCCCCTGGATAACTTTGTTTCTACTTTTGGTGCAGCCGGTCAAAAATGTGCGATTTCTCCTTCAGGAAAAATCTGTAGAAATCCTCTTACTGCTCTGCAGACGGTCAGCCAGCTCCTCCTGCTTCATCCTCCTCAGGAAGTTTAGTGTGATCTTCATCACTGCCTCTCTGCTGCTCCTCCTCTGCTCTTCATCCTCACCTTCCAACTCTTCCTCATCATCTCTCTGACTCTCTGAGCATTCTGGGTGATCTGGACTCAGAACCTTCTGGATCTTCTTGAGCTCGTTCTTCACAAAAGTGACAATGTTGTCCTCCAGCAGCTGGAACAGAATAATATATGAAGGAAACATCAGACTGAAACCATGGAGCCAAACATCAGATCCATGTTGGACAGACTGACAGTCCTCTGGTCTATAAAGTGCAGCATGGAGACGACTGTGAACAGAACCCATGGAAAAGTAGTTGTTGTTCATGTACAGACCATAAATATGGAGTCCAGCTGTGTTTGATGCTGCTGGGCAGACGGACCACTGGGAACCTCTGAGCTCTGCTGATCCGCTCTGTGGAGGAACCAGGAACAATTAGGAAGGCAGGAAATCTTCATACAGCAGTTTTCACAGATCGAATCACTAAGAGCTTCACAGTAAATGTTATGAAAACAGAAAAACAAAACATCATATGAAAACACTACAAATAAGTTAATGAGAGAAAGATGAACTAAAAGGATAAAGGCCAGTACCACCAGAATCAACTAGTAAACATTTTAAAAAGTGGGTCTTCAACTGGGACTTTAGACTGTCCATACCGTCTGCCAGTATGAAGACAGTGTCCTTGTTGGGAATCCAGGGGTTTGGGTTCTATTTCATCCCTACTGACCGCCAGAGGGCGGTGCTGAAAGCACTGAATGTTCCCTTCGCGCATGTGCCGTTCGAGCAATAATGTCAGAGTCACACCTGTGACACATTGGACGATCAATCAGAGGCTATATAGCATGATGTCATCCAAGGCTCTGTTCCTCTTTTCTTCTCGCCTGCGTTTCGCTTTGTATGGCGTAGGCCTTGGATTTCTGGATCTTTTCGCCGTCGTTGGACACCCGACTCCCTGTTGGCCGGAGTTGCGGTGTATATCCCTCCGAGGGCTGCAACGGCTCTTCACTTACGGTACTGTTTGTTGGTGATGACAGCATTTGCGCCTCCCCTCCCGACTCGCAGCTTATGATCACTGTGTTGGAGTTTTGCTAACGGTGTTAGCCTTTCTGAGTCTGACGTTTGTCCCAATTTTAGCCGTCCTTAAAAACGATTTGTTGTTACTTTGATTGATGAAGGCGTCAGCCCCTTTTTTCTTTTCTCTAGTTTTTTTGGCTGTGATTGGTGACGGCAGCGTTCACGCGCTCTCTCCCGATCTTGATCTGTTTTTCATCCTATGCTAGACATTGCTGACCACACCTGCCTGTCCTTGGTCTGCTGTTTTTTTTCTGTAATTGGTGACGGTAGCGTCTCACCCCCTCTCCCAATTTCAGCCGATCTTGTTGATTGTAGCTTTGTTCTGGCTTACCTGACTCTTTGTTTGCTGTTTTAATTGGTGACGGCAGCGTTCTCACTCCCCTCTCCCAGTTTAATTTTTTCCTTTGTTCTGGACATAGCTGACGGCGTCAGCCCCTTTGTTGCTCTTTTATTGTGATTGGTGACGGTAGCATTCTCTGCCCCCTCTCCCAATCTTAGTCTGCTCTGCGTGCCTGTGGTGGGACTCGCTTCAGTTTTGGACATGGATAGCTCCCACCGTTGTTCGGATTGCGGGGGCTGTGCTTCAGGGAGATGATGGTCATGACCTGTGCCCTGCCTGCCTCGGACATGATCACCTAGTTGAGGCCCTGTCAGATAATCCCTGCATGAACTGCAGCTACATGCCTCATGCAGTGAAGGTGGCTCGACTGGCCCAGTTGCGCCCCGAGTGTGAACATGACCACCTTCTGGGCAGGTGGCCGTGCCAAGGGGCTCTAAGCGCAGGACTGAGGCCACAACCTCTGTGGCTCCTCCTAAGAGGAGCTAAATCTGACCCTGGTCAGATTTAGCTCGTGCTAAATCTGACCAGGGTCTTTCCACAAGGGTTGAGCGATTGACTGCAGAGTTGGCAGAGATAAAATCCCTTTTTCAGGCACATCAGGTGGATGCTCCCCTGACTGGGTTTTCATCCCCACCTATGCCAGAGTTGGCTGTGGAGGACGATGTGATGTCTTTGGCTGCCTCTGCCTCTCACTTTGGGAAGGAGGAAGAGGAGGCACAGTCATCTCGCGCTTCAGAGACTGGCTCATGCTCTTCATCTCAGAGTGAGGCTAGTGGGTCTGGTGACAGCTCAATGCAGGACATCATGCGTATGGCCTTGAGACAGCTGCAGCTGGATGTCCCACCAGTGGTGGAGTCCGCTCCTGGCAGCACCTTTTTCAGGCGTGGACGAGGCCCTGCTCCCTTTTCTGTCCCTCCATCGGAGGAGTACCTCAGGGAGTTGCATGCTTGTTGGCGGGACCCTAGAGTCTTTTCCCATCTCTCCACAGATGGTCGAGTGTTGGCAGCTATGTATGAGTCAGTCAAGGCAGGCTTGGATCGCATGCCTGCGGTTGAACCTGCTGTTGCCTCGCTCATTGTGTCCCCAGATGAAGCGCTGCGTGATGATGTTCGGGGCCCGCGGGCTCAATGCCGTATCACAGATGACTTCCTCTGTAAGGCGTATAATGCTGGAGCACGTGCCGGGCGCCTTGGCAATTTCTTGGCACACCTCATGTTTGCCCTTTCTGCGTCCCTCCAGGATACCAGTGGGGCAGATGCAGCTATTGGCTTTAGCGATGCAGCGCTTCAGGCCTTTGCATTGATGTCCAGGGAGCTTGGGCGTGTGATGTCTTTTCTCATCCAGGCTCGCCGACAGGTCTGGCTGGCTCAGTCCACGTTGACTGATACATGCCGCAGGACCCTCCGCAGTGTTCCTGTGGTGCCAGGGGAGTTGTTCGGTTCTGCTGCCTTGGAAGTGCTGGAACAAACCGTTCAGGCGCGCCAGACTAGAGATCAGCTTTCAGGCCTCAGCAGAGGTATGCCCCCTCCTCATCGTAATCCAAGGCGCCCATCGGCTGGCCCCAGCATTCGGCCGCTGCCTCAGGGTTCTGCTCGGCCTAGTGGGTCTTACCCTCGTCATGTAGAGCAGAGACCCAGCAGGGACTTTCGTGAACTGGTCCATCAACCGACCAGACACACCCGGGCCACGGAGTTTGGCCGCTGTCTCCCCAGGTCCCCTAGGAGTCGTGGAGAGAGAAAGTGAGGCCACCAGGCCAGCCGTCGGATATTTTTCTCATCAGCAGCTCAGTTACTGGGCTGCTCACGCTGTGGATCCATGGGTGGTTGCCACTCTGACCCATGGTTACCGGTTACAATTCCGACGGCGGCCTCACATCTCACACCGGGTCAGGGTGACTGTCATTGCAGACCTGGTGAAAGCGCAAGCCCTGAACCAGGAGCTTTCCACCCTCCTGACAAAGGGTGCAATCGAGGTAGTGGATCCTCTGCGGCAACCCAGAGGCTAGTATTCAATGTATTTCCTCGTGCCAAAAAAGACAGGCGGATTTCGTCCCATTTTAGATCTCAGGGGACTCAATCAGTATTTAAAGGTCCTGTCTTTCCACATGCTTACGACGGCAGAGGTTCTGCAAGCTGTGACAAAGGGAGAATGGTTTACATCAATCGACCTTACAGATGCGTACTTTCATGTACCTATTGCAGCGGAACATCGTCGCTTTCTCAGGTTTTCCTATCGGGGTCGCCACTGCCAGTTCCGAGTGCTCCCATTCGGCCTCTCACTCTCCCTGAGGGTGTTCACTTGGTGCGTGAAGGCGGCCCTCTCTCCCCTGCAGGCCCACGGCATGAAGGTTCTGCCATACCTCAACGGCTTCTCTGCGCCCCATCTCGAGAGCAGGCATCTCGCGATGCGAGTTGCCTGCTCGCTCATGTGTCCCGGCTGGGCCTCAGGGTGAACTTGGAGAAGAGCTGTCTGATTCCATCGCAGACAACCACTTTTCTTGGGGTACTTTTGGATTCTCCCTCCATGACAGCCTACCCATCTGTCCAGAGGGTGGATGACATTCTCCGACTGGTGAGTCGATTCAGGTTGGGCAGGCAGCTTTCTTACATCGCCTTCCTGCGGCTGCAGGGCAAACTAACATCGGTTACTTGGGTTGTGCCCTTAGGTCTGCTATCACTGTGCCCTTTGCAGAGGTGGATCAACAGCTGGCGCCTGGATGCCAGGCTACACAGGCATCGCAAACTTGTGGTAACATGGCCATGTCTTCGTGCCCTGAGTCCATGGAGAGACAGGGCCTATTTGTCCAGGGGTGTGTCCATGGGGGTGGTTGTGTATCGCAGAGAGGTGGTCACGACAGATGCCAGCTCCATGGGATGAGGCACTGTGTGGCAACACAGGGCGGTTCAGGGCCGCTGGGGTCCACAGGATCGCTCCAAGCATATAAATGTCCTGGAGCTGCATGCTGTGCATTTGGCTCTCAGGCACTTTTTGTCCCACCTGCAGGGGAGACATGTCCTGATTCAGTCAGACAACACCTCTGTTGTCTACCACATCAACCACCAAGGCGGCACCAGGTCGGCGCAGCTTCTGAAGGAGTCCAAGGATCTCCTGGAATGGCCATCTGTTCATCTCTCCACCCTGCGGGCGGTGTACTTGCCAGGTAGCAGACTCCCTTTCCCGACAGACGCCAGCTCCGGGAGAGTGGTCCCTCCACAGCGACATAATCCGCCTGATCTAGGTCCTTTTCGGTCAGGCAGAGGTCACCCTGTTTGCCACAGAGGAGTCGACTCATTGTCCTCTATGGTTTTCCCTTACAGGGGCAGCAGGTGGTCTGGGCCAGGATGCCTTGGCCCATCCTTGGCCAAGGGTCCTCCTATATGCCTTCACCCCCCTTTCCCTGATATGGCCAACACTTCAGAGAGTTCGCGAGGAGGGTCACAAGATGTTGCTGGTGGCTCCATATTGGCCGGCACGGCCATGGTTCCCTCTTCTACGGAGTCTGTGTCACGGTGTCCCATCATGGTGTCTTCCGACCCGGAAGACACCACTTTAGGGACAAACCCGGCGTTTGTCCCTAAAGTGCTTTCTCATTCTCATTTTAACCAACCATTGAGGATGGCGCGTTTTCAGCCTATGTCAGGGGAAGCTGGTGATAGTTCAGAGTTGCTGTGCCCAGTGAGGGCACTGGAGGCCTATATTGCAGCCACTGCTGCTATAAGGCGCTCGGACCAGCTTTTCTTGTGTTATGGGGGCCCTAGATTGGGTTGTCCTCTGTCCAAACAGCGCCTCTCCCATTGGATCGTGGACGTCATCTGCCACGCCTATGCTGCAGGGCATCGCTTCCGGCCAGTCGGCGTGAAGGCACACTCTACCAGGGGTGTTTCCACTTCCTGGGCAGCCTTGAGGGGAGTTCCACTGGAAGCTATATGTGCTGCTGCATCATGGGCTTCTCTGAGCACGTTCACTAGATTTTACGATGTGAATGTGGCCTCCTCTCATCCTCTAGACCAGGTTCTTTTACAAGGGTCCTCTGGGCCTCCTCAGTGAGGTTTGTGCTCAGGATTCCTTGTGACATCGCTGGTATTAGTCATTCAGTGCTTTCAGCACCGCCCTCTGGCAGTCAGTAGGGATGAAATAGAACGAAAGTTACATATGTAACTACGGTTCTATGAATCCCGGATGACCGCCAGAGATTCTCTGTCACTCAGAATCCTTCCATTTTGCGAGAAGATTCTGTAGGAACAGAGCCTCGGATGACGTCATGCTATATAGCCTCTGATTGATCATCCAATGTGTCACAGGTGTGACTCTGTTGACATTATTGCTCGAACGGCGCATGCACGAAGGGAACATTCAGTGCTTTCAGCACCGCCCTCTGGCGGTCATCCGGGATTCATAGAACCGTAATTACATACGTAACTTTCGTTCTGTGTTTCTACTTATTTCCTTTTAGTACAGTATGGAATATGGTGTAATTTCTTTTACAAATTTAGAGTATTATTAGAAAGTCCAGAGAATACTTATACTTATTTAGCAACCCAGAACAGGGATTAGAACTTAGAACCCATAAAAACTTCCTTAGCAACTACTTTTTAAGACTCCTATTCTTCCAACCCAGAAAAGGAATTAGAGCAGAGGATACTCACTTATATTTATCTACCAACCCTGAACAGCAGTATCTAGTTTATTTACTTTGGATCAACATTATTAGCTTTTTCTCCTTTTGCTTTTCCCTATGGTTTTTTATTTTGTTTATATTTCTTTTTAAACCCTGTAAAGCACTTTGTATGGCCTTGTTGCTGAAAATGTGCTATATAAATAAAATTACCTTTTATCTTTAAATCAGTCTCATAATTCAAAAATACACTGATCAAAATTCAAAAATGCACATTACAAGATTCACATTTTTAGTTTTGATGCGAACACAAATATAGCTTGATTTACAATTTTCTGGTCTGTGAGCTGTGGTGCATTTGTGTGTACATTTTATTATTTTATGAAGAATCAACAACAAGCGGGACACAATCGTGAGGTGGAATAAAATTTATTGGATATTTTAAACTTTTTTAACAAAAACTGCAAAGTGGAATGTGCAATATTATTTGGCCCCTTTACTTTCAGTGCACCAAACTCACTCCAGAAGTTCAGTTAGGATCTCTGAATAATCCAGTGTTGTCCTAAATGTCTGATGATGATAAATTAACGAGTATCACACACGACACTGTGGCAAAACTTATTTGCAAGTTTCAGAAAGCTGAAAACGTTGCAGATCAACTACAAAATAGTCCAAGACATGCAGCGATTACAGTCCCACAAAAATAAAAATGGCTGTCCAATATAAAATGTTTATTTTTTCTATGAATGGAAACTTATGGCCCACCCTGTATAAGACAATAAATCACAGTTCTATTTCATCCAATTGTTCAGAAGTGAAAAATTTGTCCAAAATATCTTCTATATAATGAAAGTTATGACTGTAACTATGGTTCTATGGATCCTGGATGACCGCCAGAGGTGGTGCTTAAAACAATGAATGATCACTCTTGTGCATGCACACAGGTAGAGAATCTTATACCAACATGGTGACGTGAAACCCGGTGACACCGGTAAGTCTATATAGTCACGTGACAATGACAATTTAGTATATTTTCAACTTCTCACATGCAGGTTGAACATGTGGTAAGACATTTGATTCTTTGGTTGTCGCTGGTAGCCTCGAGACTACGGTCGGAGCTGCGAGGATCACCTCGCCCTCCAGTGGCTGCACAAGCTCTTCTTTGATGCAACTTTTGTTCTTCAATTGGTAAGTTGTTTTTTTTTTCTTTTTAATCAGCAGGAACGACAGTGCATTCGCTTCCCGTGTCAGTTTCCCTATTACTGGTGGTCCGGCGTTAGCCGATTCCGACTAGCTTGTTTAGCCGTATCGGCACAGGTGGCAGCCGCGTTAGGACTGCCTTTACTTTGTTGTATTGCAGCCATTTTCGGGCTTGATTTTTCTTTAATTGTGCCGCCGTATTTGGCTTGTCTTTATTTTATTATCGTAGCCGTTTTCGGGCTTGCTTTTGTTTACATTGTGCTACCTCCATTCCCTTTCCTTCCCATCATCCTCATTTTCCTCTTCCTTTCCCCCATCTCATAACCATGCATGACTCCTTTCTGCTGCAGGTTCCATCTGATAGGCCATATGTGGGCTTGGGAAATTAGAGCAGAACAAATTTTCCTGAAGACAATCCTCAATGTTGAGTCTTCATCTCCTAAGCCCTCATCATTCTCCCCAGATGACCAAGCCAAGCTCATTCATCCCTTCACACCTTTATTCCTTTGTCCTTTCCCTTCATCTCTTCATTCTCTTCCTGCTATAAATGTACATCTTTGTGGCATGGTTCTTGCTAGTGAAAATACATATTAACATACAGTACATATCACATTCTGTAAACATTATGCATGCATAGCTCTTATTAATTGTAATAATAAGGGCTATGCATTTATTAAACAGAAGAACCAGGTATTCCAACCCACCTTCAAAGTTAAAATAAGTTCAGAATTTTAAAAAAGTGTAATAAGTAAGATCAAATGTTGCTTGAGTCAAGCTAACTGCTCAGAATTATCTTGCATTTGTTTCAGCTGAAATTAGTTCATACTGATGAAGATAAGTTAATTTAATATTCTAACTTTATTAATAATATTCTCAGGAGGTGGGATGTTATGGTAGTGACTGGGTTAGTACAGGTTGCTGTAACATCATCTGGTGTTTAAAATGGGTAACTGAGACAATGAATGAAGAAGAGTTGCTACGTTAAAATGGAGCTGTCTGAGTCAATTCATAGTAATGCAATAGAGAATTAGAACTAACAAAGCCATTTACACAGATATGGCAGGTAGACAGCTCACCTTTCTGATGATGGAGGTTCAAAATAGTCAGCAAGATGAGTTGGCCAGAGAACTCCACAGGAACTTGAGCGAGGTTCTAGGTTTGTTTCTGGTTTTTGTTGGAATATCAAATAAGATCTGACAAAAGAAACATTTCGGTGAAACACCTTTTGTAGAATTTTGCTTTTAAGATCATGTTTAATATGACTGACCAGGGGTACCGCCAGGAATCTTGGGCCCCCTGACAAAATATTTGATTGCACCCCCCCCCCCCGCCCCTCTAAAGCTGCTGTTACAATTTTTTGAGTCTATTTGACCCATAAAAAGCGTCACAATTTTAAAGGCTGCATCTGCCTTGCTTTCTTTGGTCCAATACTGATGATTAGCACAATATTTACTGCTCATGAATTTTACATCCAACGGTCCACATCCAGTATGCAGGTAGGTTGCTTAAATGTTTTCTTAGTTTTAGATACTGGAATGTCTCTCTGCATGAGTAACAGTCAAATGCAACATGCAACTACACATCCAGCAATCCAGACCTCTAAAAATGCTATGTAGCTGCATTTTATTCAAGCTGCAGTACATAACTAATAAAAAATGTTTTCTCCATATTTGGTAAAGCTGTCATGATGTTGTAGCAGTTTGTTATGAGACAGATAATCTGTGAAAACAATCAATCTCCTCCACCTCCTTCCTGAACTATTACTGGTTAAAGTAATGCAGCATTCCGACCAAAACAACCAATCAGAACCAGTAGGAAGCTGTTGGCGCTGTCAGTTAGCCTCATTCACTCACTGCTAAATGTGCTAATGGTGGAGAAACAACGTATCATTACAAGAAACCGTTTATCTGCCGTTGTTCTAACACAGGGGTGTCAAACTCCAGTCCTCAAGGGCCGCTGTCCTGAAGTTTTTAGATGTGCCACAGGTACAAAACACTGGAATGAAATGGCTTAATTACCTCCTCCTTGTGTAGATCAGTTCTCCAGAGCCTTGCTAATGACCTAATTATTCTATTCAGGTGTGGTGCTGCAGAGGCACATCTAAAAGTTGCAGGACAGCGGCCCTCGAGGACTGGAGTTTGACACCTGTGCTCTAACAGATAGCCATACGCTGTCAGGATCATAGACATAACATAAGAATAGACCCTCATGGACCGCTCTCGCCTATTGTCGCTGACGAGATTTAGGGCGGCCATCTTGGAGCGGTCCTCCACTCCACTCAGCGTTATGTGTTTAGCAGCACAATGACGTATCAGCGGATTTAATCGATCATAACACACTTTTTGTTACTGTAAACCATATTGAAACATCTATCAAAGCTACATTTATAAACAATTGTATTTTTAAGTATGTTTTTAATACATAGTTCATCATATTTAAATATGCTTAGTGGCTATAACAATAGAATAGGAATGGAATATTCTGATATCGATGTATGAAGAGCATATTACAAAGCACACAGCCGTTCATAATTTATTTAATAAATTATTTAGTAATATCAATACATATTTTATATAACTATACAAACACAAATAAATAATGATTAATAGAGAATAATTATATATATATATCTCCCTTCTCACCCTCCGCAGGTTCTCTCTCTCTCTCTCTCTCTCTCTCTCTCTTTCTCTTTCTCTCTCTCTCTCACACACACACACATCCTCTGAGCTCGGGTCCTCTACCAGAGGCCTGGGAGCTTGAGGTTCTCCTCCAGTATCTTGGCTGTGCCTAGAACTGCACATTTCTGGACTGAGATGTCTGATGTTGTTCCTGGGATCTGTTTGAGCCACTGCTCCAGTTTGGGGGTGACTGCCCCGAGGGCCCCGATGACCACAGGCACCACTGTGGTCTTCACCTTCCAGGCCTTCTCCAGTTCCTCTCTGAGGCCCTGGTATTTCTCCAGTTTCTCCTTTTTCCTGATGTTGTGGTCACTTGGTATTGCTACATCCACCACAACGGCTTTCCTCTGTTCTTTGTCCACCACCACAATGTCCGGTTGGTTCTCCATTACCATCTTGTCTGTCTGGATCTGGAAGTCCCACAGGATCTTAGCTCGGTCATTCTCCACCACCTTTGGGGGTGTTCCCCACTTTGACCTCGGGGCTTACAGTCCATATTCGGCCCAGATGTTCCTGTACACTATGCCCGCCACTTGGTTATGTCGTTCCATGTACGCTTTCCCTGCCAGCATCTTGCACCCTGCTGTTATGTGCTGGACTGTCTCAGAGGCCTCCTTGCACAACCTACACCTTGGGTCTTGTCTGGTGTGGTAGATCTGAGCTTCTATTGCTCTGGTGTTTAGGGCCTGTTCCTGAGCGGCCAGGATGAGGGCCTCCGTGCTGTCCTTGAGTCCAGCTTTCTCCAGCCATTGGTAGGATTTCCTGATATCAGCCACTTCAGTTATTTGTCGGTGGTACATCCCATGTAGGGGCTTGTCCTCCCATGATGGTTCCTCCAGCACCTTGTCCTCTGTTCCCCATTGCCTGAGACATTCGTTGAGCACATCGTCCGTTGCGGCTTTGTCCTTGATGTATTTATGGATCTTGGATGTTTCATCCTGGACAGTGGCTCTCACACTCACTAGTCCTCTGCCTCCTTCCTTACGGCTCGTGTACAGTCTCAGGGTGCTGGATTTGGGGTGGAACCCTCCATGCATGGTTAGTAGCTTCCGAGTCTTAACATCCGCGTGGCCTTTATCTCTTCCACTGGCCAGCTAATTATTCCGGCAGGGTATCTGATTACTGGTAAGGCATAGCTGTTTATTGCACGGATCTTGTTCTTGCCATTGAGCTGGCTTCTCAGGACTTGCCTTATTCGTTGGAGGTATTTGGCTGTGGCTCCTGTCCTTGTGACCTCATCGAGGTTGCCATTTGCTTGCTGTATTCCCAGGTACTTGTAGCTGTGCTCTATGTCTGCAATTGTTCCCTCTGGGAGTGAGACCCCTTCTGTGTGGACGACCTTCCCTCTCTTTGTAACCATCCGGCCACACTTCTCTAGTCCGAATGACATCCCAATGTCAGTGCTGTAGATCCTGGTGGTGTGGATCAGTGAGTCGATGTCTCGCTCGCTCCTGGCGTACAGCTTGATGTCATCCATGTAGAGGAGGTGACTGATTGTGGCCCCATTCTTGAGTCGGTATCCCCACTCTGTATGCCTATGCAGAACAGCAGTGTGGACAGAGCATCTCCTTGGTATATGCCACATTTGATGGACACAGCCCCATCGAGTTTGCAATGAAGGCTCTTGGAGTCCTATTGATGTTGTACATCTCTAAGCATTCAATGATCCAGGTGTGTGGCATTGAGTCATAGGCTTTCTTGTAATCAATCCAAGCGGTGCACAGGTTGGTGTGTCGGGTTTTGCAGTCTCGGGCGACTGTGTGGTCTACAAGGAGTTGGTGTTTGGCTCCTCTGCTATTTATGCCAATGCCCTTCTGTGCCGTGCTCATGTATTTCCATATGCCTTTCCAGTATTGTTCAGTCTCCAGCCTTGGTGGGTCTGCTCTGTTGTTAGTACCCTGCCATTGAGAGTACACTTTAGCTGGTTGGGTGGAGAAGAGCTGGTTAATCCTCCTGGCTTCATTTTCTCTTGTGTATCTCTTTAGGCGGCTGGCCAAGGCTTGGAGCCTTTGTTTGGCAGTTTCGAGTGCTTCAGGTATGGGCATCTGGCTGTACTTCTTGGATACTGATCTTTTCATTGCACCCCTTAGGAGCTCTGACAGCTGGCTCACTTCCCTCCTTGTTATCTTGATCTTAGCCTCTAACCGTCTTTTCCATGGTGGATATTGGGTCTCATGGTTGCTCTTATAGCCAAGCATCTCAAGGATCACTGATGCTGAGTTGTATATCAGTTCATTGGTTTCTGTTATGGTGTTGGTAGGGATCGTTCTCAATGCTGCATTCACATCTTCAATGAGACTTTCTGATGGTACTTCACTCAGCCGTTGTAATTGGCATTGGGGTTGTTTGGTGTTCATTTGGGCCACGATTCTCTCTCTCAGGTCAGTTGCTGCCTCGTTCAGCTCAGATGGTTCGTTCACATAATGTACATAGAAATCTTTCTTATGTGGACAAAAATAAAGATTAAAAAATAAAATGCTTTTGGGGGCCCCCCGGTGGCCACGGTCGGTACCGCACTACACGGTATCATGAGCTGCAATGAGCATCCAAACGTCCAAAGCTCCGGTGGAAGATAAGTTAGCAAAACAATGTCGCAAAAAAGGACTTATCCTTCAGGGAGGGAGAAAAGAAAGAGGAAGAAAAGAAAAGGAGAGAGAATAGAATAAAGACAAGATAAAGGTATGTTTTTCTTGGTAATGTCATGTTTATCAGAAAGATTTGTGGAGCCACTAATAGAAAATTAGCTTGATAGCGACCTGGAACTGTCCAGTTCAACAGCCAAACATTTATGCTACAATGTTTGTATTTATGTGAAACTGAGTTTTAACTTTAAATTAGTTGATTTTCCTGGTTGGCCCTAAGTGTTTCTGAGGGTTTTTTGGCTTCAAAATGGCATGTTTGATAATATCTGATGATTAAAATTCTCAATGTTTAACATTGTTTCGCAAAATGTTTTCATATCAGGTTACATGACTCCTGCATTAATATATCAATGAGTTACTCTAAGCTGAAGTTGGAGATATGTTGTTTGCTGCTAAGCATCATAATTTATGTGGCTAAAAATATATATTTTAATACATCAATGTTAGGATCTGTGTTTTCTGTGTAGTTTCTGTCTGTCTAGTCCTGTTTTCCCCCGAGTCTGTCTTGATTGATCCCAGCTGTGTGTCGTTCCTGTGATTACCCTCCCTGTGTATTTAGTCCCACCTGTTGTTAGTGTTCCTTGTCGGATCCTTGTCGTCTTATCTCCCCCTCGTCTCACGTCTGTGTTCTGTTCCTGTGCTGCCAGTGATTTTTTGTTGTTCCTCCTGGTTTTTCATTAAATTATTACTTTTCATCATGACTACCTGGGTTCCCCGGCGTCTCTCTCACCACCACCAACAACCACAAATCGTGACAATCAACTTATAAGATATGTAAAACTTCTCCTGTTGAAATTATTCGAAGGCTCAATATCAGCCCAGGACCGGTGTTTTATGGCTTGTAATTACACCTAAAATATGTTAATTTAATCAAAGTATGTCATGAATATGTGGTGCACTGATTGCATTTTATGTCTTTAAAGAGTCTAACCTGCAGATTCATATTTTGGCTGATACCATTTTGTTGGTCTGAAATGCCACTAAATATAGCAAGAAAGTTGCTGAGTTGGTGACAGTGGGGTGACTTTGCAGTTTTTTATTACCAACTTCCTTTCAATGACTGAAGATGAAGAAACTTTTCAGTAGATGATTTAATGTTCTCAAGAATCAAGGAAGGAAGTCCAGATTTGCTCAGTGATTCTTCATACGATGGACCTTATTCGAACATCGAAGGTCAACCAATTACATTTATATTTAATTAGACATATATGAGAAAAACATGACATTTATTAGTAAGAGAGACATTTCAAACTGACTCAGTTTCCATGGTTACAGCAGTTAGAAACAGCTCACCTCTCTGATGATGGAGGTCCAGAAGATTTAAAGTCAATGAAACGATCCACTGGCCAGTTGAGGTACATGCAGCTGGTTTCTGGTGCTGATTTGTGTCTCCGATGGATCCTGACAACAAAAACTCTTCTTAAAACATCTTCTCTGCAGTTTTACTTCAAATATCATTTTTAATGTGACTGTAAAACAAAGAGCTGTGAGACCCAACAGAACCAGACAGATCATCAACAGAACCGGTCCGATCCTCCAACATGTTCCTGATCATTGGTCCTCCTGAATAATGTCCAGTCATCTGATTCTGAGACAAACATGTTGGTTTAAATGACTGAGGACAGTTTGGTGATGTTGGTGTTGAGCTCTGACATGAAGAAGAACCAGGAGTCGGTTCCCTCTGATCCAAGAGGTTCTGATGGAGCTTCATTCAGAACCAGATGGTCCGTTAGAGACCCACTGCTGGATCAGATACACATGAGATGGATCCACCTGTAAAAATCTTTATTTTGACTATTTAATCCTCCATCCAAGCTGCTGGGCTTAGTCTGCAGATTTTAGACTAAAGTCTTTGTTTCTCTTGGTCTGAGTAAGATTTTAGTTCATTTTATCCGTGTTCTTATTTTTCTTGTTGACATATTTAGCTTAGTTCAGCATAAATTTGTTGAAAAACTAAACTAAGTTAAAATTCACTTTCATCTTTGTGTGTTAATAATAATAATAATAATAATAATACATTGTATTTGTAGGCGCCTAAGTTAAGATAAAAACAAAGAAAATTGAAATACATAGTAAAAATCAAGTACAAAATAAGACTTAAAAAACACTATGCAATTGCAATCAAAGACTGTAAGCTACTTGAAACAGATGGTCTTTGAGTTTGGACTTAAAGTGCGACAAAGAGTTGATGTTACGGAGATCAGGTGAAAGTGAGTTCCAGAGTTTGGGAGCAGAGCGACTAAATGTTCTGCTCCCCATAGTGACAAGAAGACAAGCAGGGGAAACAGTTAGATGAACAGAAGAAGAGGATCTGAGGGTATTTGTGTAATTCATATGAACAGAAAAATAACCTCAATGCATGAAATTCAGTCTTAATGTTTCCATGAACTTGGCCACAATGTCTGTCACCATGTGACAGACATAAATAGAACAGTTACAGCAGGTAGAAACAGCTCACCTCTCTGACGGTGGAGGTCCAGGAGATTTAAAGTCAGGGAAGTCATCCATTGACCAGTCGCTCTTTAAGGACACACAGCTGGGTTCTGGTTCTGGTTCTGGTTTGAGTCTCTGATGGATCCTGACAGAAACATGAGGATTAAAACCCATTCTGTGAGGTTCTGTTTACATACCAGCCAACATTTCCATCATGGACCCATCTGGACCAGAACCGGGCTGAGGCTGGTGATTCTCTCCATCTGTGTCCTGCTGGAGCCCAGAGCTCTGACCAACAGGCTGCTGTCACTCAGCTGCTTCTGCATCACTGACTTGCTGTCTGGAAGAAACACTGATACCAGGCTGAGCTGCTCTGTTCAGTCTGGATGACGCAGCAAAGAGGAGCAGCAGCAGCTTCATCACCACGTCTGTTTGGGCCTGATGTAGTGAACGCTGTGTGAAAAGGGCTGTGGACACTTAGAGATGGTGACCTCACCTCTGACCTTTGCTCTGGCTCCCATCTTCCCCACACAGAGTGGTTTTAGAGGGAGGGACTCCCTCCTCTCTGTCCTCACACTGATCCATGCTGCTGAATTCACTTCAGCTCACACACACTTTCTGGCTTCACCTGCAGAGGAAACACACATCATTCATCAGCTCTGATCATCCTTTACATCATTAGAGCTGGAAAAAGACCAGCTGCTCCTCCTCTGATTGGCTCTTCTCTGCTTCATGTCAGTGTCAGTTGGATGCAGTCAGACAGCAGAGAGGCAGAGGAAGCTGCATCAGCTGCTGCACTTCTACTATCAGTCCACTAGATGGAGACACGGAGCTACATTTACATTCACTGATTCACTCTGAACATCAGAAACTATTTATTTGTCGTGTTACTGAAATTGTATTCAATCTGTAGATAATCGACTTGTCTTATCAAATATGAATTATTCAATAATTTACTTCTAGTCTTCGGCTAGTGTTGACCGGGTTGGAGTTTTGGACACACCCATAAATGGTGGAGACCAGAGTTTGATTCCAGGAAAAAAAATATGGCGCAGTTTGTTCAAAGAAGAAAACAAGAAACATCGGCTATTCATCATGTTGTTTGATTCCAGTTCATCAATAATCTAATAATCCTGTAGATTAAAATCCAACCAGCACAGATGAAACTTTGGACTGAAATCAGAAGTGAACATTTTCTCCAAACATCAGAGAGAAACAAGCAGGAAAGTTCCTGAAGACAAAGTTCAAGTAGGAAATAAAACAAACTTACAGTTTGTTCAAATGGTCCAAGAGTAGAAGGTCATCTGAACAGACTGAGATCCACCAGAACCACAGTAGAACCGGACTGGAGAACTGGACAAGTGAGTTTAAACTGAAAGTACATGTGAGGATTGTTGCGCAACTGATGACGTCACAGCTCACCTGGTTTGTAGTTTCCTCTTTCACAGCAGCAGAACCAGGAAGTAAAAGGTCTGCAGTGAAATCAGAAGCAGGTTGATAAAGTCTTCATGAGGAAGGAGAAAAGTTCTGATGAAAATGTTTCATGATGGATCATGAGGAGAAATGAGGTATTGATGTGTGCAAGCGCATTACCACAAGGTAGGATGGATTTATGGATAGCACAGATAATTAGAACACTTGTTTCTGCTTTCACTGGGAACCAACTGGACTGTTTATTGGTTAGATTTGTCTCCCTCTGGTGGTGAAACTATAACCTGCATGATGTCTGATTATTAAAGCCACATGAAGTGTTTCTAAATTATCCAAATCTGTGAGTGATGGTAAAAAGTTAGCAGGACCAGAATCTGTTCTGAGGTTTCATTGATCAGGGCATGAATAAAAGCCCATCTGTTCCTCAGCAGCTCTGAAAATGAGCCCAGTACAACAGCAGCACAGATTAATTACATCGAGGCATTATGTACTGAACAGAACCGGAACCAAAAAGCAGTGAGAGAAAAACTAAATTCATCCTTTCTGCTTTCACAGCAGGTCAAAGGTCAGCCACTGCAATGAGCTACTGATCAGATTGAAATCTGCACTTTAACCATTTTTTATTCCTTTAAGACTCACAGTTCTGTGTGTTTTAATATCAAACATGTTTTAGTAAAAAACTCCAAGTATGGATCAGATTTCTGAGCTTCAGCAGAAACCAGAACTGTTGCTTCAACCTGAAATCAGAGAAAAGCTGAAGAAGGAAATCAAACCAGCGACTCTGATGTTCTTTCCTTCCATCAGCCTCATTTATTGTCAGGAAAACGTCTCAGCAGAACGATAAAGGTTTGGAGTTTAAAACAAACTCAGGAGTTTCAGAGTTTAGAGCAACACAAACATTTTCACTGAAACTGATTTCAGAGCAGCTTCTGGTTCAGGAACATCTGGAACATCCCACAGTTCACATGTTACAGGAAGTACAGAGGGTGTACTTACTTTTTACCTTGACTGTAGCGCTGTCTGACAGACCTGTGGTTGCTGCTCTCCAGGTGAACTTTGACCCCTGAAATCTGTTTCACTGCAGAGGGAAAAATCTGCAGATTCCTTCCAGTGTTTCTTTGAGGAACTTTGTTTGGCAGCAGTATGGAGTGTGTCAGTGTGTGTGTTAAATAAAGAAACATTTCACTAATAAGACCAGCTGATTTTTTTTCATCTGTTCATTTCTACTCCGAGTCTTTGACACGTTTCACAGCAACAGTTAATTTTCAGCACATCCATTCATTCATCCATTCATTCGCATCAGGCATAAAAGCATGAATTATTCCAGGTATTATTCTCTCTGGGTCTGAACTCGATGCTTCAGATGGGATTCAAACTAAAGCCAAAAACATGTTTTCTATCCAGTCAGGATGAACATTCAGAGAGTAGCACCAGACAGAACAGAAAGTCCAAGGATGGATTTCAAACATCTGAAATCTGATCCTGGTCCAGGACAAATGAGACAAACAGAAAGATCCAGAAAGGCACTTCAGGCAGACCAAGTCCAGATGCAGCCGAGGCTCTTTGACAACGAGACGGATTATCAGCTGCTTTCCTCAGGCAGAAGTTTAAAGTCATTTCAGCCTCTGGTCCATCATCATCATCATCATTTGATTCGTAGTCCAGATGTTGGTGTTGATGCTTCGGTTCTGGTTCTGCAGCTTCCAGGTGAAACAAAACTGTTTCTGTAAAAGCCTCCATGGTTGTTTTATAAAATTTACATCTTTTTTAAATTGATCTATAGACAGTTTTTATTTTACGTTTTGTTACAGCTTCTTGCTTCACTCTAAAAATCTCAAATGTTCAGTGATTTCATGGAAGTTTAATTTAAATCTTTGCCTCGTTATTCCGGTTTCCTTTCGCACCAGAAGCAGATCCAAGTTTCCAACCCAAAACTCCAATCCAACATGGCCGCTGCATGAAGTAATGATGCTGAAAGTTGCAGCACTGAGCTGATCATTGAAACCTCTGATGCTTCACGCCTCATTCATTCATTCATTCATTCATTCATTCATTCATTCATTCAGTCTCATGTTGGTGAACATGCTCTGTCAGGTTTGGCATAAAATGCAGGGAAACTCCCTAGTTATTAGCTTGTGTGGCTAACAGTAGTTAGCCTGGTGACTGAGTACAAGGATCAGGATTTCTTGGTTGTAACTGGATCCCAGTTCAGTGTGGTAACGTTCCCAGATTGGAGTTCTGAGATCTGGATCACTACGGAGGCCTGCAGGTTCATTTTGAGGTGTTTGATGAATAAACAGAGGAAACTGATCCACAGAGTGAAGCTATGAGTTTCCTCCTCATAACTATAGGAGGCGCTGCTGAGTCCGGTCTGATCCCAGGTGCAGGGACCTGAACATCTGTAAACATCAGCAGCGCAGCGTCTGTCCAGCGTCTGTCCAGCGTCTGTCCAGCGTCTGTCCAGCGTCTGTCCAGCGTCTGTCCAGTCTCTGTCCAGCGTCTGTCCAGCGTCTGTCCAGCGTCTGTCCAGTCTCTGTCAAGCGTCTGTCCAGCGTCTGTCCAGCGTCTGTCCAGCGTCTGTCCAGCGTCTGTCCAGTCTCTGTCCAGCGTCTGTCCAGCGTCTGTCCAGCCTCTGTCCAGTCTCTGTCCAGCGTCTGTCCAGCCTCTGTCCAGCGTCTGTCCAGCGTCTGTCCAGTCTCTGTCAAGCGTCTGTCCAGCGTCTGTCCAGCGTCTGTCCAGTCTCTGTCAAGCGTCTGTCCAGCGTCTGTCCAGCGTCTGTCCAGCGTCTGTCCAGCGTCTGTCCAGTCTCTGTCCAGCGTCTGTCCAGCGTCTGTCCAGCGTCTGTCCAGCGTCTGTCCAGCCTCTGTCCAGTCTCTGTCCAGCGTCTGTCCAGCCTCTGTCCAGCGTCTGTCCAGCGTCTGTCCAGCGTCTGTCCAGTCTCTGTCAAGCGTCTGTCCAGCGTCTGTCCAGCGTCTGTCCAGTCTCTGTCAAGCGTCTGTCCAGCGTCTGTCCAGCGTCTGTCCAGCGTCTGTCCAGCGTCTGTCCAGTCTCTGTCCAGCGTCTGTCCAGCGTCTGTCCAGCGTCTGTCCAGCCTCTGTCCAGTCTCTGTCCAGCGTCTGTCCAGCCTCTGTCCAGCGTCTGTCCAGTCTCTGTCCAGCGTCTGTCCAGTCTCTGTCCAGTCTCTGTCCAGTCTCTGTCCAGCCTCTGTCCAGTCTCTGTCCAGCGTCTGTCCAGTCTCTGTCCAGCGTCTGTCCAGCGTCTGTCCAGCCTCTGTCCAGTCTCTGTCCAGTCTCTGTCCAGCGTCTGTCCAGTCTCTGTCCAGCGTCTGTCCAGCGTCTGTCCAGCGTCTGTCCAGCCTCTGTCCAGTCTCTGTCCAGCGTCTGTCCAGTCTCTGTCCAGCGTCTGTCCAGCCTCTGTCCAGCCTCTGTCCAGTCTCTGTCCAGCGTCTGTCCAGCCTCTGTCCAGACTCTGTCCAGTCTCTGTCCAGCGTCTGTCCAGCCTCTGTCCAGTCTCTGTCCAGCGTCTGTCCAGTCTCTGTCCAGCGTCTGTCCAGTCTCTGTCCAGTCTCTGTCCAGCGTCTGTCCAGTCTCTGTCCAGCCTCTGTCCAGTCTCTGTCCAGCGTCTGTCCAGTCTCTGTCCAGTCTCTGTCCAGTCTCTGTCCAGCGTCTGTCCAGTCTCTGTCCAGTCTCTGTCCAGTCTCTGTCCAGCGTCTGTCCAGCGTCTGTCCAGCCTCTGTCCAGTCTCTGTCCAGCGTCTGTCCAGCGTCTGTCCAGCCTCTGTCCAGTCTCTGTCCAGCGTCTGTCCAGTCTCTGTCCAGCCTCTGTCCAGTCTCTGTCCAGCGTCTGTCCAGTCTCTGTCCAGTCTCTGTCCAGTCTCTGTCCAGCGTCTGTCCAGTCTCTGTCCAGCCTCTGTCCAGTCTCTGTCCAGCATCTGTCCAGTCTCTGTCCAGCGTCTGTCCAGCCTCTGTCCAGTCTCTGTCCAGCGTCTGTCCAGTCTCTGTCCAGTCTCTGTCCAGCCTCTGTCCAGTCTCTGTCCAGCGTCTGTCCAGTCTCTGTCCAGTCTCTGTCCAGCGTCTGTCCAGTCTCTGTCCAGCCTCTGTCCAGCCTCTGTCCAGCCTCTGTCCAGCCTCTGTCCAGTCTCTGTCCAGTCTCTGTCCAGCCTCTGTCCAGCGTCTGTCAGGCTGATTGTGGAGAGAAACGCTGAGCCGCTCTGGATCCACTGTGGTTCTGCTGAGCCGCTCTGGATCCACTGTGGTTCTGCTGAGCTGCTCTGGATCCACTGTGGTTCTGCTGAGCTTCTCTGGATCCACTGTGGTTCTGTTGAGCCGCTCTGGATCCACTGTGGTTCTGTTGAGCCGCTCTGGATCCACTGTGGTTCTGCTGAGCTTCTCTGGATCCACTGTGGTTCTGCTGAGCTGCTCTGGATCCACTGTGGTTCTGTTGAGCCGCTCTGGATCCACTGTGGTTCTGCTGAGCTTCTCTGGATCCACTGTGGTTCTGCTGAGCTTCTCTGGATCCACTGTGGTTCTGTTGAATTGCTTTGGATCCACTGTGGTTCTGCTGAGGCTCTCTGGATCCACTGTGGTTCTGTTGAGGCTCTCTGGATCCACTGTGGTTCTGTTGAGGCTCTCTGGATCCACTGTGGTTCTGTTGAGGCTCTCTGGATCCACTGTGGTTCTGTTGAGGCTCTCTGGATCCACTGTGGTTCTGTTGAGGCTCTCTGGATCCACTGTGGTTCTGCTGAGGCTCTCTGGATCCACTGTGGTTCTGTTGAGGCTCTCTGGATCCACTGTGGTTCTGTTGAGGCTCTCTGGATCCACTGTGGTTCTGTTGAGGCTCTCTGGATCCACTGTGGTTCTGTTGAGGCTCTCTGGATCCACTGTGGTTCTGTTGAGGCTCTCTGGATCCCGACGTTTACAGACATTTCCACACAAACACACTGAAAAAAACCAGAAACAGAATCTGTGGAAGTGAGAGGCTGGATAGGAACAAGTTAAAATAAAACATAATAAAATATGTTTAAAAAATTCAGAAGCTGAGAGCAGGTTTCTATTTCAGAGAAAACATCCGACCTCTTACTTTATTCTGTTTGTTTTGTCTGATGGGAAAATCTGGATTGTATTTTCTAAATACATTTTATTTCAAATAAAACTTTTGACCCATTTTGTGACGGACTGAGATTTTCTGTTAGTCTGTAAATAATAACCATAAACAGAGAAACTAATTTTCTGTTTAAATGAATCGTATGAACAAAAACATGATTAAAACAGAAGAGCAGAAACTGCAGGATCTCCTTCAGGTGGTTGATGTTCATTTAAAATAACTTTAGATGTGAAAAAGTGTAAATAAAGTGAATTATATCTGAACAACCTCCAGCTGGAAACAGAAACAAACTGAAGACGCTGAGATCCTGAGGAGGTTTGACCCAAAGACATTAGAGAGTTTATTCTGGTTCCTCTAACTCGTATGAAACGGATCAGCCCAAAAGAGGTTCTGGTCAGTTCTGGTCGGTTCTGGTCGGTGGTTCTGGTCCGTTCTGGTCGGTGGTTCTGGTCCGTTCTGGTCAGTGGTTCTGGTCAGTGGTTCTGGTCGGTTCTGGTCCGTTCTGGTCGGTGGTTCTGGTCCGTTCTGGTCAGTGGTTCTGGTCAGTGGTTCTGGTCGGTTCTGGTCGGGTCTGGTCCGTGGTCTTACCTGCAGTCGTCTCCTCCGGTGCTGACCACATGCTGGTCGTCGTGGGAGAACCGGATGTTGGTGACGTGAGGCGAGTGTCCGAGGAAACGCTTGTGTTTGGCCTGAAGTCAGAACAGAACCAGAACCGGGCCAAAATCAAGAAGACAGAGAGAAACGTTTACAAGTTTTATAGAAATTTATTTCTTTCCTTGGAATCTGTCAGCAGGAAAGGATGGAAATAAGTTTCAGTGTAAAAATCCTTGAGATGTTTCATTCATAACGACCTGCATTGATAATGTTTCTGTTTGGGATCAGTTCTTATCATTCCATGCATCACAAACCAGCTAATTCTGTTCCTCCACTGTTATTAACATCAGTGCTGCTGCAGGAAGCCGAGTCTGAATTCAGTCTGATTCAAACAATGAATTCACTTCCTCATCAGTTTAGCTGAATTTTACTAAATAAGTTTAGAAAATATTCAACTGTAAGGTTGAATTCTTGGAAACTGAAGAGAAGTTTTCTGTGTTTATTCTGAACTCCTCATTATTTTAAACTTTATCAGGCAGGAACTAACAGACAGTACCTGGGTAATTTTGATGCAAATGACCTTTGACCTGGGCAGTTATCTATAGATATTCATATCAGATCTACTTTCTTCATATTTTTGGTGTGAAAACGTCGATATAAACATCTGGAAATGTTTCACTTTTATTTATTTAACCTCGATTTAATCAGAAAGTTTCCAGTGAGTTTTAAAAATCTTTTTAAGGGAAACCTGATGATGATGACGATGACGATGATGATGATGATGATGATGATGATGATGATGATGATGATGATGATGATGATCATCTAAACAGAAACTCACAAACTTGTCGCTGCAGGGGAAGTCGAACAGTCGGACCAATCCCAGGTCGTCTCCGCTGACCACGTTCAGGCCGGCGTGGGAAACGCACGCACAGATCACATCGGCTCTGTCTGCGCTTCGAGGCCAGATCCCCAGAACTTCATCTCCCAGAATGCTGTTGGAGAGACGCAGCTCAGAGCGGCGGCAGCTACCGGCGGATCGGGTCGGGTCAAAGGTTACCTGGTCCACGTCGCCCAGGTGATTCTGTCCACGGCGCTCTGGTCACTCAGCAGCTTCCCTGAAGGAACCTCAAACACCAGCCGGCGGTACGCTCCGGTGGACACCTGAAGGCACCGCAGAGCGTCAGGACGGACCGGGACGAGCAGAACCGCTGGACCGGACCGGGATGAGCGGAACCGCTGGACCGGGTCCAGAGACCAGAACCGCTGGACACCGCTGGACCGGGTCCAGGGATCAGAACCGCTGGAGCGGATTCAGAGACCAGAACCGCTGGACCGGGTCCAGGGAGCAGAACCGCTGGACACCGCTGGACCGGGTCCAGGGATCAGAACCGCTGGACACCGCTGGACCGGGTCCAGGGATCAGAACCGCTGGACACCGCTGGACCGGGTCCAGGGAGCAGAACCGCTGGACACCGCTGGACCGGGTCCAGAGATCAGAACCGCTGGACACCGCTGGACCGGGTCCAGGGATCAGAACCGCTGGACCGGGTCCAGGGACCAGAACCGCTGGACCGGGTCCAGGGAGCAGAACCGCTGGACACCGCTGGACCGGGTCCAGAGATCAGAACCGCTGGACACCGCTGGACCGGGTCCAGGGATCAGAACCGCTGGACCGGGTCCAGGGACCAGAACCGCTGGACCGGGTCCAGAGATCAGAACCGCTGGACACCGCTGGACCGGGTCCAGGGATCAGAACCGCTGGACCGGGTCCAGGGACCAGAACCGCTGGACCGGGTCCAGGGATCAGAACCCCTGGACCGGGTCCAGGGACCAGAACCGCTGGACCGGGTCCAGAGACCAGAACCCCTGGACCGGGTCCAGGGACCAGAACCGCTGGACCGGGTCCAGAGACCAGAACCCCTGGACCGGGTCCAGGGACCAGAACCGCTGGACCGGGTCCAGGGACCAGAACCGCTGGACCGAGTCCAGGGACCAGAACCGCTGGAGCGGGTCCAGAGACCAGAACCCCTGGACCGGGTCCAGAGACCAGAACCGCTGGACCGGGTCCAGGGACCAGAACCGCTGGACCGGGTCCAGGGACCAGCACCGCTGGAGCGGTTCCAGAGATCAGAACCGCTGGACCGGGTCCAGGGACCAGCACCGCTGGAGCGGGTCCAGAGACCAGAACCGCTGGAGCGGGTCCAGAGACCAGAACCGCTGGACCGGGTCCAGAGACCAGAACCGCTGGACCGGGTCCAGAGATCAGAACCGCTGGACCGGGTCCAGGGACCAGAACCGCTGGAGCGGGTCCAGAGACCAGAACCGCTGGAGTGGGTCCAGAGACCAGAACCGCTGGAACGGGTCCAGGGAGCAGAACCGCTGGACCGGGTCCAGGGACCAGAACCGCTGGACCGGGTCCAGAGACCAGAACCGCTGGACCGGGTCCAGGGACCAGAACCGCTGGACCGGGTCCAGAGACCAGAACCGCTGGACCGGGTCCAGGGAGCAGAACCGCTGGAGCGGGTCCAGAGACCAGAACCGCTGGACCGGGTCCAGAGACCAGAACCGCTGGACCGGGTCCAGGGAGCAGAACCGCTGGAGCGGGTCCAGGGACCAGAACCGCTGGACCGGGTCAAGGGAGCAGAACCGCTGGACCGGGTCAAGGGAGCAGAACCGCTGGACCGGGTCCAGGGACCAGAACCGCTGGACCGGGTCCAGAGACCAGAACCGCTGGACCGGGTCCAGGGAGCAGAACCGCTGGACCGGGTCCAGGAACCAGAACCGCTGGAGCGGGTCCAGAGACCAGAACCGCTGGAGCAGAACGCGACGAGCAGAACCGCTGGACCGGGTCCAGGAACCAGAACCGCTGGAGCGGGTCCAGAGACCAGAACCGCTGGAGCGGACCGCGACGAGCAGAACCGCTGGACCGGGTCCAGAGACCAGAACCGCTGGACCGGGTCCAGGGAGCAGAACCGCTGGACCGGGTCCAGGGACCAGAACCGCTGGACCGGGTCCAGGGAGCAGAACCGCTGGACCGGGTCCAGGGACCAGAACCGCTGGACCGGGTCCAGGGACCAGAACCGCTGTACCGGGTCAAGGGAGCAGAACCGCTGGACCGGATCCAGAGATCAGAACCGCTGGACCGGGTCCAGGGACCAGAACCGCTGGACCGGGTCCAGGGACCAGAACCGCTGGAGCGGACCGCGACGAGCAGAACCGCTGGACCGGGTCCAGGGAGCAGAACCGCTGGACCGGGTCCAGGAACCAGAACCACTGGACCGGGTCCAGGGACCAGAACCGCTGGAGCGGGTCCAGGGACCAGAACCGCTGGACCGGGTCCAGGGACCAGAACCGCTGGACCAGGTCCAGGGAGCAGAACCTGACAGGGCCCAGCAGGTCTCTGCAGAGGTTCTTACTGCTCAGCCGTTTGGTGAGTTTGGATCAAACCCGACCCGTCTGCAGGGTTCTGCTGGTACCTGGATGTAGCCGCTGTCCGCTGAGAAGTCCAGCTGCAGGATGAAAGCAGGAATGTCGCTGCAGTATCCCAGCCGGGTCAGAACCGGCCCACCACTCATGTCGTAAACGTCCACCGTGTTCTCCACCGACCCGACGGCCAGCAGGCGGCGGTCCGGGCTGAAGCTGGAACCAGAACACAGGCCTGAAGTTAGAACAGAACCAGAACCGGGTTCTTCTCCCGGACCTCAAGAACCAGGAAACATTTGGGCTCCGAGGCGTCTAGCTTCACCTGAACCATTAAAACTCAGTCAGACCCGACTGGACCTGACTGGTTCTGACTGGACCTAACTGGTTCTGACTGGACTGACTGACCTGACTGGACCTGACTGGACCTGACTGGTTCTAACTGGTTCTGACTGGACTGACTGACCTGACTGGTCCTGACTGGACCTGACTGGTTCTAACTGGTTCTGACTGGACTGACTGACCTGACTGGACCTGACTGGACCTGACTGGTTCTGACTGGTCCTGACTGGTCCGACTGACCTGACTGGACCTGACTGGACCTGACTGGTTCTGACTGGTCCTGACTGGACCTGACTGGTTCTAACTGGTTCTGACTGGTCCTAACTGGACCTGACTGGTCCTGACTGGTCCTGACTGGTTCTGACTGGTTCTGACTGGACCTAACTGGTTCTGACTGGACTGACTGACCTGACTGGACCTGACTGGTTCTGACTGGTTCTGACTGGTCCTAACTGGACCTGACTGGACCTGACTGGACCTGACTGGTCCTGACTGGTTCTGACTGGTCCTAACTGGACCTGACTGGACCTGACTGGTCCTGACTGGTCCTGACTGGACCTAACTGGACCTGACTGGTCCTGACTGGACCTGACTGGTTCTGACTGGTTCTGACTGGACCTAACTGGTTCTGACTGGACTGACTGACCTGACTGGACCTGACTGGTTCTGACTGGTTCTGACTGGTCCTAACTGGACCTGACTGGACCTGACTGGACCTGACTGGTCCTGACTGGTTCTGACTGGTTCTGACTGGTCCTAACTGGACCTGACTGGACCTAACTGGTCCTGACTGGTCCTAACTGGACCTGACTGGACCTGACTGGACCTGACTGGACCTGACTGGTCCTGACTGGTCCTGACTGGACCTAACTGGACCTGACTGGTCCTGACTGGACCTGACTGGTTCTGACTGGTTCTGACTGGTCCTAACTGGACCTGACTGGACCTGACTGGACCTGACTGGTCCTGACTGGTTCTGACTGGTTCTGACTGGTCCTAACTGGACCTGACTGGTCCTGACTGGTCCTGACTGGTTCTGACCGGACCTCGTACCGGATGTCCTGCAGGCCGGCGCTGCGGTCCCGTTTCTTGGTCCAGATCTTCAGGGAGTTGGCGAGGAGGAGGAGGAACTCTCCGTTCTTCATCCCGACGGCCAGCATCTCTCCATCGGAGCTGAAGCTCACGCAGCGAGCGGCGTGGCCGACACACACCTTGTTCAGGAGTTTCTGACAACAGATCTGGACGTCAGCCACATGCTGGACTGTCGTTTCGTTATGGAGCTACAGAATGATCCATGTTTTATAAACTGTATTTTAGAGGCATAAATCGACTTCATAAGCTCCGATAAGCTCAGGGATGCAGACCGGATGTACGGCTTCATCATGGCAGTGCGTCACCTTGTCGCTCAGGTCCCACAGCCTGATGGTGGCGTCGTCGCTGGCGGTGACGCAGAGCTCTTTGACCGGGTGGGCAGCCAGACCCCAGATGCCTCCGCGGCCGTGGCTGTCCAGCAGCAGGTTGGACGCCGCGTTCTTCTCCCCGACCTCCAGGATCTCCCCGTCCTTCGTTCCCACCAGGATCTTCCCCTGAGGAAGAGGAGCTGGTGAGGAAGCAGCAGGAGGAAGAGGATGGAGGATGGAGGGGAACGTGAGTCGGACCTTTCCTCTGCAGACGGATCGGACGCACTCCACCTGCTGACCCGTCTCCAGCTGGAAGGCCCGGCAGCGCTTCATCTCCTGGTCCCACAGCTTCACGGCTCCGCCCTCTTTGGTCCTGATGGACGAATCCAGAGCAACGATTCAGATACAGACAACAACTGAAACATCCACCAGGTGAAGGTTTTACACTCTTCTCCTTCCACAGGGATGAAAACAGGAGTTTTCAGGATAACAGAATCATGTTTCATTCACAAAGAACCTGAAAAGACCTGATCCTGATGGACTAAATGTGTCTTTAAAGGGACAGTACCACGTAGTTTCCAAAAACATAGTGCAATTTTATGACACAATCATGTGTCATGCTATATGTGTCAAATGTGACTTAAAAGAAATGTGACTACACAATATAGCAGTTTGAAATTGGGCCTCTGTCTCTTTAAGAAGCTCCTGCTCTCTGAAGTTCCGCCTCCAGGAAGTCGTCCCAACATGGCTCCTCCATTAACCCTTTAATGTTTTCACCAGCAGCTCCTATAATGAGATCAGCAGCTGTTTGCTAATTGCTGCTGGCTAGTCTGAAGGAGCTGGGGAAGCGGTAGCTTGGAAACTGCAGCTGTGAGGTGGAGCTGTGTCCTCGGAGGCGGGGCTAGGTCCACCCAGGCGTTTTGCAGCTGAATGGTTGCCATGGAGATTCAAGGATTGGGGAAAAACTTTATAATATTATGTAACACTCAAAAAGGCTGAATTTATATTATACTGCCCATTTAAGCTCTTTAGTTCTCAGCAGAACCTTTTAAACAAACTTTAGTTCTAAAGCAGGCCCGTTTGGGTCCCGGTTCCTCTCTCGTGAGGCTAAAGCAGTAGCGTATGGAGCTTCACTCACGGCCGCTCCTTCCCTCCGGTGACGATGAGTCCGTCTCGCAGCGTGGTGTACATGGTGAACACCGGCCCCGTGTGGGCCTTCGCCACCAGCCTCAGCAGGAAGTGATGTCGCCACACGTACACGTCGCCGTTGATGGCGCCGGTAAACGTCAGGTTGTTCTGGGAATAAACCCTGAGGTCAGTCTGTTTACCTGCTGCTCAGGTGGGTTAATAATGAGCTGATCTAAGGTTTCTGAATCACAGCCACCTGCAGAGACACCAGGAAAACCTGGACCGGATTTAAGAACAGCAGAGAACTCACAGCACCGAAGGCCACACAGAGCATGGTCTGCATCCGGCCATCCTCCACCGACCCCACCACTCCTTTCTTATACATCAGCGCGCCGCCAGCCAGAGTCCAGAACTTCACATGTTTGATTCCCACAGAAACAAACTGGGAGTCCGAGTCCGGCCGGAACTCCACCACGAAGATCCGGTCCGGATGTCCGGCTTTACTGCAAACCCGGGATCCTGAAAGAGAAACGGGTTCTGGTTTTACTGACGGGTAACTCAGAGACGGTGCGACAGAATGACATATGAGGAAACACAGGAATAAATATCACACAACTTGATATTTTTAAACATGGATTTGATACTTTAACCTGTCAGATTTACAGATTCTCTTATTTTTCACTATTATTTTAACAAATTAACATCAGTGGTTAAACATCCAAAACTAAAAATTCAGTTTTAGTTTTGATGTTTTTGTTCTAATTTTAGTTAAATGTTTATTAACTTGATCTAAGCAAACAGATTTTTTCTTTTTTTTTTTACAGAATTTATAAATATAAATAACACGATGGGTTTTTCTGTTGAAACATAGAGAGAAAACAGTTTATTAAAAATAAAAATGAAGAGAATTAAAATGTGTAACATGAATATATTTAGTCATATTTCTACATTTCTTTTTATACATTTATTGTTTTTAGAAATTATCATTTAATTCTGTAGGTATAATTTTAAATTAATGTTAAATTAATCTAAAATTAATTTAACATTTTTATTAGTAAACATGTTTGCTGAGTTTTTACAAAGAAAATATTTAAAAAGTGAAGCTGATCCAGATGAGCCTTCGTTTCTCCCAGTGTGTTACTGGTTTTCCTCCCTGTTTACTGGTGATGAACTGGTCCAGACCTTCCTGCCAGCGCCACACGGTGATGGTGTGTTCAGGTTCGACTCCGACAGACAGCAGCAGCTTCCCGGTGGCGCTGAAGTTCACGTATCCGACTCCTTTGGCGTGGCTGGAGCGCAGGACGGACAGCGTCTGTTTGCTCATGGCGTCCCAGACGTGGATGGACGGATTCGTACCTGCATGCGGGAACACACACAGGAAGTGATGTCACACATAAACAAGGTCAGCAGGTCAAACAGCAGCAGCAAAGATTCAGAGCAAACCAAGCAGGATGAGAATGAGAGCAGCCGACAAACATCCTGAAACCAGAACCAAAACCAGCAGAACACAGAGTCCAAATCCTTCAAACATGATGAAAGTTCGTTCATCTTCTAAAAATACAAACAGTTAATGTTAAATTAAGATTAAATGATGGAATATTCCCAGTCAGAGTTCAGATTATAATCCCTCAGCAGGTCTCCTCTGGACTTCAGGCTGTTTGCTGAGATGAGTCGGCGGCAGGTTGGTGAATAATTTACCTGGGATTTCACCGACGTCACCTGACGAGTTGTGATGCGATGAGGCAAATAAGGCCAGCAAAAAACACATAAACAAATAAACAAATAAAAACAATAAAAACATGCTGAGTTGATTTAAGACTAGAAACATGAAACGGAAAGAACGCTTCAGTTTGCAGTTTCCAATCCTGCTGCTCTTCCTGTCCAACATTTTCACTGATCCAGTTTCCTAGACGACGACACAAAACGATCAGCAGTTACAGATCCATGTTCTTCCTCTGGATCTGAAACCATTTCTGACTGCCAGCCGTTTCACTTTTCTAATTACCAATAGGAGGTTTTTAGAAAACAATAAGTTTAGTTTTTGTTTTCCAGCTGAGCCGAGTGGCACTGAGGAGCGTTCACAAAAACTATTTACAATTTAAAGCAGTGTTGATAAATTGATAAATGTTGATAAATGCTGTAACGGCATCTGTCGCAGTAACACTGATAAAATAAAGTTATTAGTGTGGCTTTCATAATGTGTCTGATGTTCACTGCTGGTTTAACTTTCTGATCACAACTCACACCAGCTTCCTGTGCAGGTCCTTCACCAAACAGGGATCATTTACTAATAACTACAGAATCTAACCTTGTGGTTTCAGCAGGAATATAAAGTTGTCTCTAATTTAAATCTAAATAG
>NW_028263384.1:30059210-30064210 GCF_051168715.1 Poecilia mexicana
TCATCTCTCTGATGCTCACCGCAAACATCTTCGTCACGTAATCCACCGTCTTCTCTCTGGCAACGTCACTGTCGTAACCTGCAGCACAGGAAATGACATCAGAAACCAGGAAGCAGGAGGCTGAACTGGTGGAGTCATCTCTGAGTTTGCCTGGAACCAGACAGAGGAACCAGACAGAGGAACCAGACAGAGGAACCAGAGGAACCAGACAGAGGAACCAGACAGAGGAACCAGACAGAGGAACCAGAGGAACCAGACAGACGAACCAGACAGAGGAACCAGACAGAGGAACCAGACAGACGAACCAGACAGAGGAACCAGACAGACGAACCAGACAGAGGAACCAGACAGAGGAACCAGACAGAGGAACCAGACAGAGGAACCAGAGGAACCAGACAGACGAACCAGACAGAGGAACCAGACAGAGGAACCAGACAGAGGAACCAGACAGAGGAACCAGAGGAACCAGACAGACGAACCAGACAGAGGAACCAGACAGACGAACCAGACAGAGGAACCAGACAGACGAACCAGACAGAGGAACCAGACAGACGAACCAGACAGAGGAACCAGACAGACGAACCAGACAGAGGAACCAGACAGAGGAACCAGAGGAACCAGACAGAGGAACCAGACAGACGAACCAGACAGAGGAACCAGACAGAGGAACCAGAGGAACCAGACAGAGGAACCAGACAGAGGAACCAGACAGACGAACCAGACAGAGGAACCAGACAGAGGAACCAGAGGAACCAGACAGAGGAACCAGACAGAGGAACCAGACAGACGAACCAGACAGAGGAACCAGAGGAACCAGACAGAGGAACCAGACAGAGGAACCAGAGGAACCAGACAGAGGAACCAGACAGACGAACCAGACAGAGGAACCAGACAGAGGAACCAGAGGAACCAGACAGAGGAACCAGACAGAGGAACCAGACAGACGAACCAGACAGAGGAACCAGACAGAGGAACCAGAGGAACCAGACAGAGGAACCAGACAGAGGAACCAGACAGACGAACCAGACAGAGGAACCAGACAGAGGAACCAGAGGAACCAGACAGAGGAACCAGACAGAGGAACCAGACAGAGGAACCAGACAGACGAACCAGACAGAGGAACCAGAGGAACCAGACAGAGGAACCAGACAGAGGAACCAGAGGAACCAGACAGAGGAACCAGACAGAGGAACCAGACAGACGAACCAGACAGAGGAACCAGAGGAACCAGACAGAGGAACCAGTGTGAGTTTGGACCCACCTCCGTCCTCCTCGATGTCGTCCTCTGACTCCTCGCTGTCGGCGCCCGGCAGCGGGTCCAGTTCCCTGCTGACTCCGCCTCCTCGCTCCCTGACCCAGACCATCAGGGCGGTGTCGGCTCCGCCCACCGTCAGCAGGGCGGAGTCATCCTGAGCCCAGCGGACGTTGGTCACCTGAGCGCTGTGGCCAACGTAGCGCTTAAAACGGGCGAACTGACCCTGATGGAGAGAGGAGCTGCTGAACACCATCCAACCAAACATCCAACCAAACATCCAACCAAACATCCATTCATCTTAACAGAGATCTCTGAATCCTGTGTGTGTGTGTGTGTGTGTGTGTGTGTGTGTGTGTGTGTGTGTGTGTGTGTGTGTGTGTGTGTGTGTGTGTGTGTGTGTGTGTGTGTGTGTGTGTGTGTGTGTCGTACTCTGACTGGGTAGCTGAACAGCTTCAGGAAGCCGAAGTCGTCTCCGGTGGCGAGCAGCGTTCGGTCTCTGGTGAGCGATGCGGCGTTGATGTCGGTGATGTCACTGTGAGTCGGCCATATTCCCTCACAGCTGGAGCCCAGAACACAGGTCCAACTGGACCAGTCCACCCGCTCCAGCTGCACACACACAGCATCACACAGGGTAAAGCCCAACTGACCCGGCTGAGGCCTCCTGATTCATGTCTGCTTTGCATAAAGGAGGAAATAAACTCAACATTTTGTCTTTCCTCTGATTGGTTCAGATCTTTAAAAATCCTGCAGAGTTTTGTCCATTTAGCTGGGAAACAGGAACTCTGAGCTGGATTTGACCTCTGAACCAAAGTAACGGCGTTCTAGAAAAGAAGTCCAAATTCCAACATGGCGTCGCCCATAAACATCGTTTCCAATAGTTCTTAGAAACTTTCTTTAACCAAACTCCACTTCTGATTTGTTGAGTTTACAGCTGCAGGATATAAAAACCTGTCTGATGGTTTCAGACTTCTGTCTTGTAAAATAAACATGTTTCCATTACATCTTACAACTGTTGAGGCAAGGAGCGGCCATGTTGGAACGCAAAGACGGCCTTATAAGTTATAACTGGAGTTAGTCAGAGTTCCTCCCAGTTTCCTAGTGGGAAATTCAACTTCAGAAAGCGTCCCAGTTGACTTTTCTGACTGGGAATTTCTCAGATCTGAGTCCAACTGGAACGCAGCATTAAACAGGAGAGCTGTGGATCCATCTATTTAAAGCAGGACTGTAAGGCTAAAGTTTCTAAGAAAGTTCAGTTAAAAACAGAAAAAGGATTCAGCTTTAATATATCAAACCATGTTGTGTTTAAGAGCCTCGACATAAAGATCAGCCACAGATCATGAACCTGCTGGTACATACTGACTACAGAAAATGCTCCTCATGACTACATTCCTGCTGAACCGGTCCGGTCTGCGTGCAGAGACTCACCTCAGAGTTCTGGATGGTCTGTCTTCTTCCTCTGGGGGCTTCGAAGAACAGCTGCTCCTTGGCTCCGGTGTTGACCTGCAGCAGTTTACCTGCAACATGTTGACACAGGCAGAAATGATGAAACGTCTTCATGGTTACAGGAAAGGAAGCTGATTGGCTGGGAGGAAGGAAGTGGATCCGGCAAACAGGAAGAACCAAGATTCAGCTCAGAGAAAAACACTTTAAACAACTTAGTGATTCCAGCCTGAAGATTTAAAGTTTTTAAAGTTTCTGAATGAATACTGAGGAAGTTATAAAACAAAAGACTGAACAAGAATCAAAACTAATAATTTCTTCTGACTTTATTTAGCCCAGCTTGTTGTCTCAGATCCACAGTGACTGGTTTGTCCTCCAGTAGGAACTGGTTTACCTCGGGCGTCCCAGTCGATGTGTGTGATGTAGCTGGACGCTCCTTTGCAGATCCCGACCCGCTTGGTGCTCAACACGTGGTAGATGTCGACGAAGCTGTCATGTGACGCCACGGCCAGGTATTTACCTGGATCTGAGAGCCGAGAAGGAAGAGAAAACATTCAGACTTCCTCTGAAACTGGAAATGTACAAACTGGTTTGATAAACTGTCTATCTTTACTCAAACAGTGAAAAAACATGAAAATAAAGAAAGTTTAACATCTTCAGAAAAAAACAGCTACATGTTGATGCCTCCTCAAAATTCACTGACAAATGAAAGAGAAGAAACTTTGATTCCTCTGGAAAATCTTCCAGATTGATCAGAAAAATTCAGCAGTGAAAGGAAACAGGAAGTGGAATAAAAGCAACAACTGAATAAAACATTTCAGACAAACTTTAAAACAAGACGACTAAAAATAAGGAGATTAATCTAAAATACGTCAAAAAATAAAACAACATGAGCTAGAAATTAAACTGCAGCAATTTGATAAAAACCTTAAAGCTGCAGAACGGAAATTATTTTAAAAATGACGTTTGTTGAAATTTTCACTACGTGGTGACAGTCCTGGGCTGAACCGGGTCTGGGTCGGTACCTGGAACCGGGTCTGGGTCGGTACCAGGAACCGGGTCTGGGTCGGTACCTGGAACCGGGTCTGGGCCGGTACCAGGAAGCGGGTCGGTACCTGGGCTGAAGCGGACGTCAGAGATGGCGTCTCGGCGGTGGTGGAAGCTCAGCAGATCCTCCAGCGTGTCGGCGTTCACCACCAGGACGGCGCCGTCGCTCAGCCCCACCGCCAGCGCTTTGCCCTCAGGGGAGAAGGAGCAGCAGCGGCCGCCTGCGGCAGAACCACAGCAGGTTGGACCCACGGCTCGGTTCTGATCCAGAAACAGCCTGGAACCAAAAGAACCTCTGGTTCTGGTTCTGACCTCTCTTCAGCTTGCGGACCGCCACCATGCGGTGGTTGGCCGATGTCTCCCACAGTCGGAGCGTTTTGTCGTCGCTGACAGTGACGCAGACAGGAAGCAGTGGATGGGCGGCCAGACCCCAGACCTCCCCCTCCATGTGACCCTGTACACCCAAAACACTCGTCTGGACACAACCTGACCAATTATCACAAACACTCACCTGGACACAACCTGACCAATTATCACAAACACTCACCTGGACACAACCTGACCAATTATCACACACTCACCTGGACACAACCTGACCAGTTATCACAAACACTCACCTGGACACAACCTGACCAATTATCACACACTCACCTGGACACAACCTGACCAGTTATCACAAACACTCGCCTGGACACAACCTGACCAGTTATCACAAACACTCACCTGGATGATGATAACAACCAGTTTATCATAAAACAAACATTTCACTGCAGCAGACAGACGATCAGAGCCACTTCCTGTTATAATGAACTGAATTTCCTGATTCCTCATTAAAGTTTGTTTTACTGAAAACATTAAAAATATCTAATAAACATTAAATATCTAATGCTTCATCCAAACCAATGTTAGAAACCAGCTAGAAACGAAAGAAACATGGACTTTATGTTGATCAGAGAGATTTCTGTCATCCAGGAAGAATCAACATTTATCACCTGCTGGTCCGGACCGGATCACAGCGGACCTGGAGCCGGAATCCAGAGGTCAGTTTATATTAATCTGGAGTTTGGGTCAAAAATGGCTCCATAGCTTTGACTATATTAGAGCGCAGTGGGTCCATGGTTCCGACTGGTTCCGACTGGTTCCGACTGGTTCTGACTGGTACTGACTGGTTCTGACTGGTTCTGGCTCCCAGTGCTCACACCTGAACCAGTAGAGTCATGGGTCCGGTCTTGTCGATCTCCAGAACTTCTCCGTTCTT
>NW_028263384.1:30323666-30358666 GCF_051168715.1 Poecilia mexicana
CTCTCCACCTAGCCTCCTCACCCCCAGCGCTCTCCCCTCCTCCCTCACTCTCCCTCTCTCCCCTCTCTCTCCCCGCTCTCTCTCTCTCCCCTCTCTCTCTCCTCCCACCTCTCTCCCTCTCCCCCCCTCTCTCTCTCCTCCCCCTCCCTCTCTCTCTCACCCCCCTCTCTCTCTCCTCTCTCTCTCCCCCTCTCTCTCCTCTCTCTCTCCCTCCTCCCTCTCTCTCCCCTCCTCCCTCTCTCTCTCCCCCTCCTCTCTCTCTCCCTCTCCCCCTCCCTCTCTCTCTCTCCCTCCCCCTCCTCTCTCTCTCCCCCTCCCTCTCTCTCTCCCCTCCCTCTCTCTCTCCCTCTCTCTCTCTCTCTCTCCCCTCTCTCTCCCTCTCTCTCTCCTCTCTCCCCTCTCTCTCTCTCTCCCCTCTCTCTCCCCCTCTCTCTCCCTCTCTCTCTCCCCCTCCCTCTCTCTCTCCCCCTCTCTCTCTCTCTCTCCCCCCTCCTTCTCCCTCTCCCCCTCCTCTCTCTCTCTCCCCCTCTCTCTCTCCTCTCTCCCTCCCTCTCCCCTCCTCTCTCTCTCCCCCTCTCTCTCTCTCTCCCCTCTCTCTCCTCTCCCTCTCCCTCTCCCCCCTCTCTCTCTCTCCCTCTCCCTCTCTCTCTCCCCCTCCTCTCTCTCCCTCTCTCTCTCTCTCTCCCCTCTCTCTCCCTCTCTCCCTCCCCCTCTCTCTCCCTCTCTCTCCCCTCTCTCTCTCCCTCTCTCTCTCCCCCCCTCTCTCTCTCCCTCTCTCTCTCTCTCCCCTCTCTCTCCTCCTCCCCCCCTCTCTCTCTCTCCCTCCCCTCTCTCTCTCCCCCTCTCTCTCCCTCCCCCTCTCTCTCCCTCTCTTCTCTCCCGCTCTCTCTCTCTCCCCCCTCCTTCCCTCCCCCCCTCTCTCTCCTCCCCTCTCCCTCCCTCCTCCTCCCCCCTCCCTCAGTGTGTGTGCAGCAGCTGCGGAGCGTCCTCCGACCCGCTGCCCTTCATCCAGATGGTCCACTACATCTCCACCACCTCGCTGTGGTGAGTTTCTGTCAGAGCCGCCATCTTGGGCTCCAACGCGGTAGCTGGCAACGCCTCAGGGTTGCCCTGGCAACCAGACACCTGAAGTGTTTCTGCCATAGACATAAATACGACCCCTCATGGAGCGGGTCGGCCCGTTGCTGCGATGCGTAACAGCGTCCGCCATATTGAATGTGGAATATGTGCCAGTGAGGTAATACAGGTAAATGGACCGAACTTCACAAAGTTCCGTTTTACAAAGTATTTTAAGTTAATTCCTGTCATTGACACATTTTCTCACACATTAATATATTTGGCAATCAAAGAAATGACTAAAGAGAGTTTCTAACTTTAGATGTGATTATTTAATTGCTTTGGGGCATTTCTGAATAAAGAGCTCAATGTTTTATTTGATAGAAATGATTCTGATCATTTTTATAATGATACTGATGAACAGACACTTTTACAGTGTTTAATTAAAGAACATATTTACATAATTCCATAATTTAATGTACATTTAACGTTTCAAGACTAGAAACAAATTATTTTCTTGTATTTATTTTTTATACGTTATTGAGAAATGACTTTTGATTTATAAATCAGTCATTGTCAAACATTAAACTACATATTTTTCTTACTTTTTTCCAGAGAAAAAATATTTATTATACGTCAACTCTGCTATTGACAGCAAAGAGTGAAAATAATTCTAACAGAGTAAATTATTCTTATTTCATTACATAAGCTGTATTAATACACTAATACTTCAGACTGAGATATTTAAAAATACACAAAGTTAAAGAATAAAATATTTATTTATTATACTGGGAACACTGGCCACAGGCTTCAGTCTGCTGGTCTCACTGGGAGAACTCAATGACTTCTGAGACGTCCTGGTTCACAGGCTGAAGCCAAGGATAAAAGAGAAATTATCCAATAGTTAATAGAAAATACATACGATATGTTTCGTATGTTTCCTTGACATTCATAAAAAGCCATTTTCAGCATGTTGGGCTCTGACTCGTAGCATCTTTATAGCTAAATACCGACATGGTGAAGCTGAGCTGGAAACAGACTGAAGAGCAGCAGCTCCAGCTCTGATCCTGACTGATCTTTCCTCACTAAATCCTCTGGTTTCTAATGAACTTCTCCTCTAACAGCGGTTTCTCATCAGCTCTCATTAGAAAACAGTATGAAAACATTAGCTGCTAAGCTAACAATCAGCGGTTATTTCGGGCCAATTTAGCTACATAGGAAATATTTTCCGGTTGTTTAAAAGCGAATTTCTGGCTGCAAAGTAATTCTGATCTTTCATCCTTACCTGGGGAAGGTAATTCCAATGAATCCAGTTTGTTTCGTAAAACGGTTGAAACACAGAACAGGATTAAAGGAGCTCCGATCCCTGCTGCCACATACAAGATGGCGGACGCCGTTACGTAGGACTCAGCGCTCCATGAGGGGTCTACGTATTGATGTCTATGGTTTCTGCAGCAGGTTCAGTGAAACCAGGAGGTCGTCCAGCTTCTATAAACATATTTCTAGACGTTTACAGGAAAAACCTGAAGTTAGAGGAAATAAATCAGAGTCCAGTTTAAAAACCAAAATGAAATATTTAGTTCATGTTTCCATCAGAGATCCAACGACAGACGATCTGATGTCAACAGAGACGAGTTTTACCAGAATGAAGTACAGATCAGATATTTATGAAATATTCAGTTTCTGAGCCGAGAGCAGAGATCATGATCTGTTTCATCAGGAGTTTAACGAGATTCAACAGAAACATTAAAACGTCTTAAAATACAATGAAACAGAGAACACAGGATTTTTACCTAAATAAATAAAGCTTTAGCTTTTAAATCAGTTACAGTTTATCTGCAGAGGATTAAACATCAGCAAAGAAATTACATTTAACATTAAACTAAAATTATTGTAAACTGCAACAAATTGGGCACGAATTCACGTCTGAGAGTCAGAATATGACCAGGGAAAGGCTGAGAGAATAAAATGGTGATGAAGCCAGAATGAACATAAATTCATCATGTTAACCTAATAAAGTCAGAATAATACCAGATTAGACTTATTGGTATGTAAATGAGGTTGAAATAATGAGAATAAAGTTGTAATAATGCAAGAATAAAGTCAAAATAATATAAGTTTTAATCGTAGCAGAATAAGTTTAATAATACAAGAATAAAATATGAACATAATGCAAAGATGAAGTGATGAATGAATCCTAATAAAATTAGATTGCTGTTGTTTCCTGGCGCTAACGCTCTGAGCTACTGAACAGTGTTACTCTGCTGGATGCTGATTGGCTGATCGGGTCGGCCTGCTTCCTCCTCCTCTTCCTCTTCCTCAGCAACCAGGCGGTGAAGATGCTGGAGTCCAGAGAGAAACCGACGCCCAGCATGTTTGGAGAGCTGCTGCGCAACGCCAGCATGGGCGACCTGCGCACCTGCCCAGTAAGCCTCCAGCAGATACTGGTCCAGATACTGGTCCCAGTCCTGATACTGGTCCCAGCCCTGATACTGGTCCAGTCCCAGTTCTGATACTGGTCCAGTCCCAGACCTGATACTGGTCCAGTCCCAGACCTGATACTGGTCCCAGCCCTGATACTGGTCCAGTCCCAGACCTGATACTGGTCCAGTCCCAGTCCTGATACTGGTCCCAGCCCTGATACTGGTCCAGTCCCAGACCTGATACTGGTCCCAGACCTGATACTGGTCCAGTCCCAGTTCTGATACTGGTCCAGTCCCAGACCTGATACTGGTCCCAGACCTGATACTGGTCCAGTCCCAGACCTGATACTGGTCCAGTCCCAGCCCTGATACTGGTCCAGTCCCAGTCCTGATACTGGTCCAGTCCCAGACCTGATACTGGTCCAGTCCCAGTCCTGATACTGGTCCCAGCCCTGATACTGGTCCAGTCCCAGACCTGATACTGGTCCAGTCCCAGTTCTGATACTGGTCCAGTCCCAGACCTGATACTGGTCCCAGACCTGATACTGGTCCAGTCCCAGACCTGATACTGGTCCAGTCCCAGCCCTGATACTGGTCCAGTCCCAGACCTGATACTGGTCCCAGCCCTGATACTGGTCCAGTCCCAGACCTGATACTGGTCCAGTCCCAGTTCTGATACTGGTCCCTCCTCAGAGCCGGTGCGGCCAGCAGCTCCGGATCGCCCGGGTTCTGCTCAACAGCCCAGAGATCGTCAGCATCGGCCTGGTGTGGGACTCGGAGCACTCGGACCTGGCCGAGGACGTCATCCACTCTCTGGGAACCTGCCTGCGACTCGGAGATGTGAGGAGCCGACCCGGAGGTAAACCAGAGCGCGGTGGGCAATCGGACTGACTCGGTTCTGGTTCTGCAGCTGTTCTACAGGGTGACTGAGGAGAAGGCCCGGCAGGCCGAGCTCTACCTGGTGGGCGTGGTCTGCTACTACGGCAAGCACTACTCCACCTTCTTCTTCCAGACCAAGATCAGGAGGTGGATGTACTTCGATGATGCTCATGTGAAGGAGGTGAGACCCGAACCAGCCGGCCCGGTTCTGATGGAGCCCGATTTATGACCTTAAACCTGGTGGAGGGTCCCACCAGGTGAGGTCCCAGCCTTTGGTGAATTAGCCTTTACACTGACGCAGTACATATAATTATAATATTCAAAATGTCTCACTGCTCAAGACTAAAATATTAAAAACCATAAAAACCAAAAACATTCGGGGTTCTCCTGCCAGCTGCTGATGGAGCTCCGCTTCACGCCGTTTGTGTTTTAAAAATCAGATTTAAATGGATCCACGACTAGTTGAACGTGTTGACCTAAATACGTTGCAATTTTCCTATTACTTAAAAAATTGCTGTTTTTGATACGCCAAAACTCATAATTACTTCAAAAATGTACATCTTTTGTCATATTTGTCGCCCATGGAGGCCGCCATTTTTCATTGATGACGTCATCAGGTCCGTTCTGTACTGGAGTCTACAGAGTAAACACAGGAAGGCTAACTTTGCCCCAGTAGTTGTTTATCATATTGCGTTTGACTGGTGTCATTTTAGATAATGCCACATATGTCACTATCGGCTATGATAAAAAAATAAAAATAAAAAGAATCTGGATAATTTCCCACATGAAAGAAAGGAGAGCGCAGTGCGAGAACCGGAGAGGAACACAACCAAGGACCTAATCTGGACCCTGGACATTTCTCCACAACGCTTTGAGCCATTTATACCAGCAGAACCAATGAAGCTAACAGGTGATCTTTGCCTTAACGAGCTAAAAATAAATGCCTGCTGCCGCTGAGACAGGTAGAGCTGGACGCTCTTTGAGATGCTAACAGGAGCTATACTGCCTGCGGTACTGACACCACCGACACCGGACCCATGGAGGTCCGGTGTCGGTGGTGTGGCTGTTAGCCCCGCAACGAACTCTAAGCAGCACAGTTGATGCCGAACCGGATACAGCGCTACAGACGCCAGGAGAAACGTCAAATACAAGATGCTAAAGGAGCTATTACTGCTGGAAATGCTAACGGAAATGCTAACTGAGCCATTACTACTGGAAATGCTAACAGAAATGCTAACGGAGCCATTACTGCTCCGTTAGGTTATAATAATACCAGAATGATGTGAGATAACAGAATAATGTCATAACTTGAGAATAAAATTGTATTAAACCAATAGTATAGTTGTAAAAATACCAAAAATAAAGTCATAAATATGAGCATGTTGTCAGAGAATAAAGTCATATTTTACAGTGTAACTGATAATTAATCTGTGGAAATAATCAGATTATGATGAAGGATGAAGGATCTGCTCCTCTTCCTCACTTCAGCTCACAGTTACATCCATCTATCTCTCTCTCCTGCTCTAGTTTTTCATTCTTTCTTTGTGAAACAGGAAATCCCTCCATTGTTTGTTGGTGCAGCTGGTTGGATCGGAGGTCAGAGGTCAGATCAGTGAACACTTTTCACCCACGCTGCAGACCAGCTCCCGTCTCTTTCTGCCTGTTAAACAAACCGTTACTCTCTTTGCTCTGGTCTGGTCCAGTCCGCTCTGGTTCGGTCCGGTCCGAGTACTGCTTTGGAAAACGGAGGACGGGTGGAAACGATAGAGAGAGAAAAGAAAAGCTAAAGGAGGAAGAGGAAGTTTTTCTTCCTTCAGAGAGACGGTGAGACGCTGCTGGCAGGATTCAGATGTTAAAACCAGCTGGGTTTATTTCCACATACTTTGGGTCTCGTTTTTAGAGGAATGTCAGAGAAACTGGTTGAAGCTCGGTTCGATTTTTCTTTAGTTTATGGAAAGTTTTCAGTTAGACATGAATCCATCTGAGTTTATTCAGAAAACCTGAATCAATACTGAAACTAACTGATGTTTGAGTGAACGACTAAAACTACTAAGTATTATTGTTATTGTGAATAGCTTGTTACATGGGGTTAGGGTTACTTTGGACAAGAAAGTGGAGGTTAATGATGATGAGTGGATGGTTGTTGGATGGATGGTTGTTGGATGGATGGTTGTTGGATGAATGGATGATGGATAGAAATTCAACCTTCGTTTCCATAGAAACCGATTCTTGTTGAATAAATTTGAGGCTCAATGTGAAATCAGTGTGAAAATCTTCTCTCTGATTTTCATGCTGACTCTGAAACATCCCATAATAGTTTCATGTTTCTGTGTTTATATGAATCAGAAGCAGAAACATTCGTTCCCATGGCAACAAGAGCAGAGCTCAGGTCTCCTCTGGTTCTCCGGTGGTCAGTTCTGGGGTTAGCCCTCAGAACTGGATCCAGTCCAGAACCGGACCTCCAGCGTTCAGAAGTTTCAGTGAACGGCTCCAAAACGGCTTCTGCTGTTCCCTCAGATCGGGCCCCGGTGGAAGGACGTGGTGTCGCGCTGCATTAAAGGCCGCTACCAGCCGCTGCTGCTGCTGTACGCCGACCCGCGTGGGACGCCGGTGACCCTGCAGGACCTGCCACCACGCCTCGACCTGCAGCGCCTCCACAAGGCCGGCTACGACAGCGAGGACTCGGGTAACCAGGAGCCGCAGACACTCGGGCTGTAGGGCTACCGGCTATAGGGCTACCGGCTATAGGGCTACCGGCTGTAGGGCTGCCGGCTATAGGGCTACCGGCTGTAGGGCTACCGGCTATAGGGCTACCGGCTGTAGGGCTGCCGGCTATAGGGCTACCGGCTGTAGGGCTACCGGCTATAGGGCTACCGGCTATAGGGCTACCGGCTGTAGGGCTACCGGCTGTAGGGCTACCGGCTATAGGGCTGCCGGCTATAGGGCTACCGGCTGTAGGGCTACCGGCTATAGAGCTACCGGCTGTAGGGCTACCGGCTGTAGGGCTGCCGGCTGTAGGGCTGCCGGCTGTAGGGCTACCGGCTGTAGGGCTGCCGGCTGTAGGGCTACCGGCTGTAGGGCTGCCGGCTGTAGGGCTGCCGGCTGTAGGGCTACCGGCTGTAGGGCTACCGGCTGTAGGGCTGCCGGCTATAGAGCTACCGGCTGTAGGGCTACCGGCTGTAGGGCTGCCGGCTGTAGGGCTGCCGGCTGTAGGGCTACCGGCTGTAGGGCTGCCGGCTGTAGGGCTACCGGCTGTAGGGCTGCCGGCTGTAGGGCTGCCGGCTGTAGGGCTGCCGGCTGTAGGGCTACCGGCTGTAGGGCTGCCGGCTGTAGGGCTGCCGGCTGTAGGGCTGCCGGCCTGAGGGCTGCCGGCTGTAGGGCTGCCGGCTGTAGGGCTGCCGGCTGTAGGGCTACCGGCTGTAGGGCTGCCGGCTATAGGGCTGCTGGCTGTAGGGCTGCCGGCTATCCTGCAGCCGGTAGCCCTGTAGCAGCTAGCTGCTGTAGGGCTACCAGTAGCTCTCTGTGTGTTTAACTCATAAATGACCCATCGCTGCCCCCTGCAGGCCGCGAGCCGTCCATCTCCAGCGACACTCGAACCGACTCGTCCACAGAGAGCTACTGTGGCCGCCAGTCCTCCCAGTCCTCCCAGTCCTATCATGAGGCCGTGGCGAGTCGCTGCTCATCCGACTCCCAGGGAACGCTGGTCTGCATGGAGCGACCCGACAGAACCGACAGAACGCTGCACGCCTCCCTCTGCAGCCTGGACGCCATAGGTACCAGACTGTCCTCTGTTGTCCTTGCTCACTGCTTCACTGCTTCACTCATTCATTCATTCACCGTGTTGCATGATGGGTAAACCATCCCATAATGCCTCTCATTGTAAGGCCGTGTGGCAGATGAGCAGCCTCTGAGGAAAGGAGGCGGGGCCACAGACAGGAGGCGGAGCTCCAACAGGTCTTCTCAGCGAATCAAACCAGAACCCGATCCGCCATCAGCAGGTTACCACAGCGATGGTAGGCGGGGCTTAGATTAACGAGGAAACGCTAAAATAAATTATAATCTAATGAACAGGAAGGTAGACTCACCTGAACTCAAAGATCAGAATAAAGAGTTTATTACATCAGTTAGTTTATAAAACAAAACAAACGGGTGATGAAGATGATGAGGTTTGATTTAATCTGATTAATCTGGTTCAAACTGGTTTAATCTGGTTCAAGTCAGATTAAACCAGTTTTATCTGATTAAACCAGATTAAACCAGATTAAACCAGATTAAACCAGATTAAACCGGTTTAATCTGGTTTAATCTGGTCCGTTCTTCATGTCCTCATTCTCTCGCCTTTCGCTCCTCATCGCTGCTGTCCTCTGTCCTCCTCCGTCTCTCCTCTCGTCCTCTACATGTTTTTCTCCTCTGTCCTCCAGGAGAAACCTTAAAGGAGAAGCAGGCTCCTCGGCACCTCCCCAAACCTTCATCCTCCTCCTCCTCATCCTCAGCCAGTCGCCTCAGAGACTTTAAGGAGACGATGACCAACATGATCCGCCCCCTGTCCTCCTCGTCCTCCTCCTCTCTGCCGGCCGCCGTCCTCTCCTCTGAGCTCCTCTCCTCCTCCTGCTCCAGCCAGCACCTCCCTGCTGCAGACACAGCTCTGTTCTCCTCCTCCGCTCCAGTCCAGGACTGGGAGGCTGACAGCACCAGCAGCGAGTCCAAGGCCAGCTCCTCAGGAGGAGCAGGGAGGTGCCGGCCGGCGTGGAGGCCGCGGAGGGAGACGCTCAACATCGACACCATCTTCATGCGCGAGCGGCGGAGGCAGGCGGGATACAGCCCGCTGGGAGGAGGAGCCTGTGAGCCCGATGGGGCCCACAGCACCTCGTCAGGCCAGGAGGAGGCGCCGTCCATCAGAGCGGTGTTCTCCCGGACTCTCCCCAGCTCCTTCAGAGGGCCGCAGCTCCCTGCGCCTCCTGCTGCTCCCAGGCTGATCCAGAGGATGGAGAGCGGCTACGAGAGCAGCGAGAGGAACAGCGGCAGCCCCGTCAGCCTGGACCTCAGCCTGGGAGACAGGTGAGACTGTTGGGCCCAACCCTAGAGGTGAAAGGTCACAGAATCACCAGAGGGTTCTGAGCAGTAGGAGCCCCAAACAACATTCATGAATTTCAGGTCTCTGATCTCAGGATAGAGTCTGGGGTCAAAGAGCAACAGGAGATGGTTCCCCTAAATCTGACACCAGTTAAGACTTGACCTTTGACCTATGGCTGTTTGAAAGAATCCCATCCCATAATATGATCCGCTGTGTCTGCAGGGAGAGTGGTGTGAAGAAGCCTTCCTCCTCCTCCTCATCCTCAGGACCCTCATGGAGGAACATCAGGTCAAAGAGCAGCGGCGCTCTGCTGCAGGACCTCGCCTCCTCCAGCAGGGGGAGCCTCGGTATGAAGGCCGCCGTCTGTAGGCCCTGATCCAGAGTCTGTCTGTAACCTGCTGTTCCTGCTGCTGCAGCGCCCCCCGCAGGCTGCAGCGAGCTGGACGAGCTGCAGGAGGAGGTGCTGAGGAGAGCCAGGGAGGAGGAGCAGCAGCGGTGGCAGGAGAAGGAGAGGGAGGAGGCGCTGGGCTTCAACCCCAGACCCAGCAAGTACCTGGACCTGGACCAGCTGCAGATCCAAGGTAACTCAGGTTCTGGTGGTTAAACCAGGAGTTCAGACCAGGTGATCCCTGCTGAGTCTCCTGTTGTTCTGGTTCTGGTTCTGTTGGACTCCAGCACCTGCTGACCCACTGAGCATGAGAGACGATGGATGGATAAACCCTGAACTTTGTGTTTAGTTGTTAAAGTCTCCAGATGTCCTGTGGTTCTTTGAAGACAGAGCAGTCCATGTTCATCTGGAGTCTAACTGATGACGGTTCCCCAGCAGAGAGCTGCCGGACCGGAGCGGATCCTCCAGAACCTGAAATGGGTCTGGGCTGGTTACCATGTGCAACCAGACTCTGGTCTGATGTAGAGAATCAGAAACCAACCGAGACAATCTGGACTTTGTGTCATGGAGCTTTGCTCTGCCTGAATGAGGGGTGAGCCTCATCATGCTGACAGCTTCAAAGGTCCGCAGGAGGTTCTGATGGGTCCAAAATGGACCAAGACGGTACACCACACACCATCACCTGGATCCCTGATGCCTCTCCAGATGGTTTCATGTTTTCCGTTCCTGACTGTGGTATCTGCTGCTGTAGCTCAGCTGCTTCAAGGTTCCACATGTGATTTGGGGGAATAGTTAAATCATTTTGATCAGGGTGTGATTTTTATCAGAAGGAGAAACAGACCGGGTCACTTAGACCCGAACAGCCAGGAAAAAAGTCTGAACTTTCCACATGTATGAAGATTCCCTGGATATTCATCCAGTCGTGTTTTAAATACTCCAGATGTGGTAAGAGTCCAGAGTAGTGAGCTGAAAGACTTACAGAGAGAAAACTGGACCAGCGAAAGCATTAACACACACCACTGTCAGAAACCTCAGTAAAGGGACCGAAACCTTCAGCAGGTTGTAGATATTCATGGTTGAATTTGTGCAGATGGATCCGTAAACCTCCGGTCGGTTCTGATGGTCCCAGTTTCTGTATCCACTGATCAAATCCTAACACTGTCGACCCGACGGGGAGCCGCAGGACGAGTCGGAGGAATGAAACCGGAACCAGAGCAGGACGATCACCAGGAGCCAGAGTTGATCGATTCATTGATAATATCAATAACATTTATTAGAAACAATAGTTTTACATTCAGACGTTCTTCAGTTCTTGATTTGAACCAGAGCTTGTTACTCTGTGTGTGTGTGTGTGTGTGTGTGTGTGTGTGTGTGTGTGTGTGTGTGTGTGTGTGTGTGTTCCTATGCGGTGTGTGTGTGTGTGTGTGTGTGTGTTCCTATGCGGTGTGTGTGTGTGTGTGTGTGTGTGTGTGTGTGTGTTCCTATGTGGTGTGTGTGTGTGTGTGTGTGTGTGTGTGTGTGTGTTCCTATGCGGTGTGTGTGTGTGTGTGTGTGTGTTCCTATGCGGTGTGTGTGTGTGTGTGTGTGTGTGTGTTCCTATGTGGTGTGTGTGTGTGTGTGTGTGTGTGTGTGTGTGTGTGTGTTCCTATGTGGTGTGTGTGTGTGTGTGTGTGTGTGTGTGTGTGTGTGTGTGTGTGTGTGTGTGTGTGTTTCACTGTGTGTGTGTGTGTGTGTGTGTGTGTGTGTGTGTGTGTGTGTGTGTGTGTGTGTTCCTATGCGGTGTGTGTGTGTGTGTGTGTGTGTGTTCCTATGCGGTGTGTGTGTGTGTGTGTGTGTGTGTTCCTATGCGGTGTGTGTGTGTGTGTGTGTGTGTGTGTGTGTGTTCCTATGTGGTGTGTGTGTGTGTGTGTGTGTGTGTGTGTGTGTGTGTGTGTGTGTGTTCCTATGCGGTGTGTGTGTGTGTGTGTGTGTGTGTGTGTGTGTGTGGTCAGCAGATGGAGCAGGAGGAATGTTCTCCACTGATCTGCTGAACAAACTCAAACTGAAACACAAAGGAAGTGATGAACAAACAGCTGCCATTGTTACTGACTGTGTGTGTGTGTGTGTGTGTGTGCGTGTGTGTGTGTGTGTGTGTGTGTCTTGCAGGTAAAGGCGAGAGCTTTGACAGGTGTGTGATGGAGGCGGAGCTCCTGCTGGACCAATCTCTGCGCTTGGAGCAGGCGGGTGACGTTGCGGCGGCGCTCTCTGCGGTCAATGAAGCCGTCTGTAAGCCCCGCCCCTTTGTGTGGCTCCGCCCCTTCATAACACATCGCATTCCTGCAAATGATAGTTAGACTTCCTGACATGTTTGTGTTCATGATCTGAAGTTAAACTGAGTCAGTCATGGCGGGGAACCAGAACCGGGTTCTCCGGTCTCTCAGGGGAACCTTAGCTCCTGTTTCCAGTCATTCGGGCCGATCGGCTGGTTCTGGGTTCTGATCCGGTCCAAACTACCTGAAACCTGCAGCAGCAGAAAAAGAAGCCTGAATGATGAGAGTAGATCAATCCTGGATCCTGAAACAGAACCAGAACCTTCGGCCCAGTTTCACTGGTTTGGGTTTCCATTCCTTCTGTTTGATTTCCTCATGTCTGACCAACAGCGCCACCATGAGGCCGCATCGCCTCCTGATGCTTCACTTAAACATTTCTACATGACCTCATCACAGCATGTTATTATTTATGCATCTTTTCTTTCCCAGTTATTCCTTTTCCTTTATTTTCTGTTTCCATGGTTACGTTTTCCTGCACCGCTGCAGCCAAGCTGCGGCCGGCGGCGGCTGAGGGTGGAGCCGGTAGCCACAGCCGGCTGCAGCGCTGCATGAGGAGATGCCGCAGCCTGCAGCAGCGCATGCTGCAGCTGCAGCAGTCAGAGGCAGTAAGACAGGAAGCAGAGCAGCAGGAGGAGCAGCAGACGCTGGAACAGCTCAGGTACCACCTGCTCTGCTCAGCCAATCACAGCTAAGCTGGCTCAGCCTGTTGGGGCGCAGTGCTGCCCCCTACTGTCAGTTCAGAGGATGAGCTGCAGGATCAGAGTGGAGCTGCTGGATCTTTTTTCCATTTCTGTGAAATTAGTTTTAAATCAGACAGTCTAAGCCCCGCCCCCTCAGAGCAGCAGGTGGCCTTCCTCTGGGTGACCTCGGTCTTCTCTCCCTCCTCTGCAGATCAAAGCCTCTCCCGCTCCCAGTACTTCTGACAGACAAGCAGGGCGACCAATCAGCTGCCCGACAGGACCACCAGGCTCCTCCCCCTTTCACCTGCCTTGTTAAGCCCCTCCCTCCTGCATCAGGTTTGCCCTCTGACCCCACCTCCAGCAGGAGCCCCTGCTCTGGCTTTGGGAAACCCCTCGGTAGCGCCAGGTCTCTCCCTGCTCTTGCTGTGGAAACCTACCTGGATGACGTGGCTCCGCCCCCTCCACCAGAAGAGGCGTGGCCTGACCCGTCACAAGCCCCGCCCCCACATCGGCCATGTTCCCAAACTCCATCACCTGCTGGAGGTAACGGGTGTCATGAGATGATGGAGGATTCGGGTTACTCCAGAAACAAACAGGCCACGCCCACAAGCCTAGCCCCGCCCCCTTCCTCCTGCCCAACCAGGAAGTGGTCTTATTTAACTCCGGAGCAGCTGGATGATTCTCCATCTATCAGCTCCACCTTTTACTCTCCCTCAGGCTCCGCCCCCACTGTGGGCCGGCCAATCAAGAGCTGCTCCCCACCAGCCAATCAGCTTCTCAGAGCCGCCCTGCCTGTGCAACGATGGGCTGAAAACGTCAACAGATACTACAACTCCCAGCATGCAGCGGCAGGCGGAGCAGCAGAGGGGGAGGAGTTATCTGAGCTGGAGACGCTGTACCAGGCCAGCCTGCAGGCTCCCAGCATGCAACGGGGCAGCCGTGGAGTCAGCCCGCAGCCAGGGGGCAGCAGAGCAGGTAGGAGCACAGACGGGCAGGAACTCCTCCGATGTAAACATGAGTATGAACACTTTCTGTCTCTGTTCCAGTGGTGAGGAGAACGCCGTCTGGATCCAGACGCTCCAAAACGCCGACGGCTGAAATCGAGAGAAACGCCTACAGGAGACCGGCCTCACCTGGAGAGCAGGTAGAACCCACAGGAAGCTGCTGCGCTAACACCAGAACCAAGAGACAGCTGAGCTATGATCAATGAACTGATCAGTAACCAGAGTTTTAGGTTTTTACAGACATCAGGATCTGGTACTGTCTTTCCTGAACATCTGTTAACTTCCTGCTGCAGTCGGTTTTTATCTGAGACGATTTCCACTTTATCAGGAATTGATTTCTGGTAGAAACATGTTTTATCTTTGATGTGAGTCTGGAAGTAAAATCCTAAAAACTGATGAATGAAACCAGATTCAGCCTGAAGCTGAAATCAGAACTTTCAGTTGGAGTCAAATTAAATTCATCCAGAAGTTCTTCCTCATTGATTCACAGCTGAACTCTGTGTCCTCTACAGCCCCCTGCAGGCGAAGACGAGAACTACAGCGCAGAGAACCTGCGACGCCTCGCTCGAATTCTGAGCGGAACCGTCATCGGGTCGAGACCACAGAACCTCCAGCAGAACCTCCAACGCAGCTGTGTAAGTCACACACAGGTTCATGCTGCCACCTGGTGGTGACATGTCGTCACTGCAGCCTCCTTCATTTCCTGTTCCTCTGGTGATTCAGACATGAATGAGTTAAAGACCAGATAAAACCAGGAGGCTAATTCAGTTCTCTGGTTAAGAGTTAAAACTCAGACCGACTTTCATCCAAGAGTTCAGCAGGTTCAGTCTGAGGTCAAAGTTCAGCAGGTTTAACATCAGGTTTAGTTTCAGATTCAGATCCTCTCCTCTGTGTTCGGCCTCAGGCTGCTGGTTAAACACTCATGTTTGGTTTAGTTTTGCCCTGAGCGTGGTCTGCCAGGCGGAGCCGGCCCGGTCTGCCGGCCCGGTCTGCCGGCCCGGTCCGTCCTGAACTCGGCCTGCAGGAGTCCTGATGTTTTCCTCATGCTGAACATCGGCGTCTGCAGGCAGACTCTGATCTGCTGAAGCTACGGTGGCTCAGAGGAGACACGTCCTGACAGGAAGTCGGATCAGAACATTTCAGGGTTTGTTCAGTTCATCTTCATCGTGTTAACCATTTCTCCTCTTCCTCTGTTTTTCCTCTTCCATCCATCTTCATCCCCCTCCTCGTCTTCCTCATCACATCTGAAGGACCCCTCTGTGTCCAGGCCCCCCCTCAGACACTCAGACCTTCACTGCTCCTCTTCCTCCCTCCTCCTCCACCCCAGCACCTCCTCCCTGCACCTCCCCTCCTCCTCCTTCACAGCAGATCGCTCCTCCTTCCACCGACTCCACAGCCCTCCGGCTCCACGGCGCCCCCACACGCAGACGCCACCCCTCCCCCCCTCCTGGGGACGCTCAGGTAACCCTTAACCTCCACATTCACCTGCTCCTCCTCCTCCTGACTTCCTGTTGGGTGAAACTCAAACTCTGATCTGGAGTTCAGTAGGAACTGGTTCTTGCTGCTGCTGTTCACTGAATCAGTTCACTAACCAGTTCTTTATGTTCAGTAGGAACTGGTTCATGTTCAGGACTGAACATGAAGTTTCACCTTCAGGATGTTTAATTTAGTTTTACCAATCAGTCGTCATCATCGTCTTCCTGCGGCTCTGATTGGCTGAGGAGTATTGCATCACTTCCTGTTGCTGTAATACTCTGTTCTTTGATCTAATTTCTAAATAAAAAACTTTACTGATTTATTTTAACATAAACAAGTTAAAACATATTTTCTGTTCCTACATTTTACTTTTTAGGAACTGCTGAGCCTCGCTAGGCTAGTTAGCTTAGCACTAGCTTTGTTAGCTTAGCATCAGCAGCTCCATAGGAAGCATCGATCCAGAACCACCGACCCGTTTGAGTTTCTCCTGCTCAGAAACAACCTGCTGATGATTCTGATGGGTTCTGGTTGATTCGTCTCATCTCATTGGTCGATTAACTGGACTTTAACCTGATCAACTGGACTAAATAAACCAGTTCTAACCAGAACCGGAACCAGAACCAGGCAGGTCTTCTCCAGGTGAACCTGCTGACTCTGCTCTTCCTCCTCCTCTTCCTCAGGTTCTCCTTGGCACCAGGTTCTGGTTCTGTCTGACAGCGGTTCGACTCCCTCGGCTCTCCACAGCGTCGCCATGGGTTACGCCACTCTTCCTCGCCACGCCCCGCCCCCCTCCTCCTCCTCTTCCTCCCTCCCCAGGCCCAGACCCGGTTCTGCTGGTTCTGCTGGTCCACAGCGTCTCCTCGCCGACCCGGTCGCCCCCCACCGCCATCATCAGGCGTCACTTCCTGTTGGAGGAGCCGGCGCTGCTCCACGGCGCCCCCGTGTGTCAGGAGACGTTCCTGCTCAGCCCCTGCGTCTGGACGTTCCCCCGGAGACGGACTGGCGGCGCCATGTGGACCCGCGGGCCGCCCGGTACCAGCAGCGCCCCCAGTGGACGGACGGGCTCTGCCGGCAGCTCCCTGCCGACCCGGATCGTCCTTCCTGCCGACCCGGCCGGCTTCTGTGGCCCGGTGCCGTTCAGGCAGCAAACAGTGAGGGAGACGTCAGCAGGTTCATGGAGGTCAGAGGTCACGACCAGAACCAGAACCTGAGAGGAGACAGAAGAACCTGAGCAGATCCAGATCCTCCCTGAAGAACCAGAACAGAGCTGGATCAGAACCAAAGCCAGCAGAACTCGGTCCAGATGTGGACCCGGGTCTCCTCTAGAACCTCCTGCAGAACCTCCTCTGTGCTACTGGACCCGTGTGGCTCCAGCTGAGCAGCAGCAGAAGAAGAAAAGACTTCCTGTGTTCAGCTGAACAGAACCTGGATGTGGTTCTGCTCCAGTGTAGATGTTCTGCAGGTTCTGGTTCTGTCGGACTGCAGAGCTCATCGGGTTTCCTCTGGGATCTTCATCCTGATGTTTCCCGTCTCCTCGGTTCTGATTGGTTCTGCTCTTCCTGCAGATCTCCTTGGTGACTCCATCCGGCTCTGATGTCACTTCCACTGGTCAACACCCAGTTTTCTCCCGTTTTCCGGTCATTTTTAGATGATGAACTGCTGACTCCACCCGGCTGGCGCTCCAGGTGGGCAGAAACAAACCAACACCAAGTCGTCTCTGAGGACCAGCTTTAGGTTCATGAAGCTGCAGAAACGTCTCGGTTGAAGTTCTGCTTCCCATCATGTCAGTTTCTGGTTCTGCTTGTTTTTCTCCGCCAAACAGACGAGATGATTAAAGATCTCCATGGAAACGAATCAAGTTTCTCGGGTCATCATTCAACCTCATGTCTCTACTTTAGTCACAAGTTCTGGTTTGGTTCTAAGCATCTGGTTCTGTTGAGCCAGAAGGTTCTGGATGAGTCCAGAAACCAGAACAACAAAAATAGAAAAATGTTCTGCAGGTTTTCAGTTTCAGGTAGAAAATCTGAATGAAAGAGAAAAATACAGATTTTCCACTTTTGACCTTCAAGTGTTTTCAGGATGAAAAATGATTTAATGCAAAAATCAGTTTTATTGAAATTTAAGGAATCAAATATAGAAGACATGAAGAATAACTGCAGGAAAGGGTTAACAAGGTTAAACCAGTTAACCCGGTTAACCATGTTAACCCGGTTAACCATGTTAACCCAGCGCTGCTGGGCAATAAATGCGCATAAATCCTCCCAATTAATGACACGAGATGAGAAACGCCAAATATCCAATGTATAGTTACACTGCTTACATTAATGGTGTTTTAAAAACAAAACCAGTAAAAACTGAGTCAATATGTCAGATTCCCTCCTCACCCTCGTCTTGATTAGAACAGAGTCCGCTGGTTCTGTCCAGACTGATCAATATCAGCTCGTTTATACGAGTATTAGTATAATGGAGGCTGGTATAAATGCATTTATATATGTCATCACATGGACTTATATGAAGTTTTATACATTTTTTTCATATATTTATTATTGTTTTTCTTCTTTAGATATTAGGTTGGCTTAGAATGATTCCAAATAATGTACAGGAACGACCTGGTGCTGTTACATGTCGGGGCAACTGGGGGGCCAATCAGATGTCAGGGTGGGGGCGGCCACTGGGCCCCTGGAACCCCCTCTGGCTCAGCCCCTGACTAGACTAGCTTAACTTTTAAAACTTAACATGAACTCTTACTGCAGTTCGGAGTATTTCGGTTCAATTAACACAAAATAAAGCGACCTACATAGATTTTCTGACAGATAATCAGGTGTTTAAGTTGGCTAATCAACCACAGAGTGTTGAGGCATCAATCCTAACGATGCAAAATGAAAATTCAAAAACATAAATCTGAAACAAACGGAATGTTCTGTTTGGAGCGTCTACGTTTAGTGTGGGAAAGGTTTTTGTGTTTGTGTTAATTCCTGATGCACTTGATCTAATCTTTGCTCTGCGCTCGCGGGGCTGTTGTTTATTGGTTGCCATGACAACGAACCTGCGTGTGACGTCAAGCTGACAGAAAAAATTATCACCCGTTTTTCTACGTTTTTCCCCTGTTGCATCATTTGTTCGTAGAACGTGGCGAAATTCAGATGCATCATCAAATGGGATGAAATATTTCATAAAGCATAAAGAGCCAAAGCTTTTCAAATTTTAAATTATGGCTCCAACAGCGACAATTAAGTAAAATTAAATTATTGGTCAATATAAAAGAAATTCGCTTTGTTCTCTATTGTATCTTTACAGAACTGACAGAGAGCAATTTTTTAAAGATTTATATTCAGAGAGAATATATTTCACATTTCCAAACTTCAGCATCTCAGCTTTAAGCCTCATTTTATAGAATCCAGTAATAACTCGACTCACCACCTGCCCCAACCAGACACACTAAAAGGGTTTGGCGTCTTTAATACTTGCTACATTAAAGTCACATCATATCTAATCTGCTGAGTCAGCAGGACTAAAGGTGGAATCAGAATCACATAATTGAAAAATACAAAGTATGATTCTTTAGGTTTACACAGAAGTTACTTATTCTGCTTTTGAAATGTTTAATAACATTTTGATTGTCACAGAATCTCATGTTGTTTTTGTATTTTAGCGCTTGATAAAATCAGACAATAAAAGGCAACTATGTGATAATTCTTCACAAAAAATATTACTGAATTATGAAACTTTTCATCTGTAGGGAAGCATTCAGCTGATTCCATAAATTATGACTGAAAAGTTCCTTTAATTCCATCACCAAGTGAAAGACATTAGATTACTTCCAAATTAACACATTTATATTTCATGTAGCTGCTCAAAGGTTGTTCTCTAAAGGTAATATTAATCTGACAAGCCTGATCAGGACGCATCCTAATTTATCGAGTCAAACTGTCCGGCAGGACAAAAGGCCTTCCAGTGACTTCAGTTCAATGAGGTCATTCAGAAAATAAGATTTTCATGTCAGGCTGTAAATATCGTCTCTGGTCTCTGATAAATGGGTTCAACGTTTCTGGGTCTGGAATAGTTTGAGAAACAGAATCAGAGGATCAGCGACCCGATTCCTGCTGCCCGACTCTGATCTGGGCTCAGACTGGTTCTGACCACAGAAACCTGAACTGGTTTTAAGAAATCCATCCAGTGACCACTAGAGGGCTCCAGCTACTGGTTTCCTGCTATGATTTTATTAGCATTTTATTTTGTAATTCATTGACTTACTTTGTGGGAATTACATTCTAAATAATTTTGAGCTTATTTTAAAAAAATCTTATTCCCAAGTTTAAAACTGGATTTTGTCCCCAGAGAGCCGGATCTGGCCTTGTCCTGTCGTCATGACAACTGCTGGAGTAAAACCTGCTGACGTAGAAAACCTGAGAACGTTCTGGACCAATCAGCTCTTTGGTTCTAATGGAAACTGGATGTTTATAACCCTGACCTCTGACCCCGTTGACCAGGCAGTGTTCAGCAGAAAAAGGACTCAGACTCAGCATGTGGAACCAAACTGTTTATTCCTCCAGAGCTCTACTTGTCCTCCGGCTTGTTGAAGCAGTAGGTCAGGCAGCATTTGCCGCAGTAATGGCGGTCGAAGTGACTCGCCATGAAGACGCCGGCGCCGCACTCATCAGCCGGACACTCGCGCCGCAGACGGTGGATCTTACCGTTCTCATCCACCTGCAGACAGAAACAGTCAGCCACTGAAGGGAAGAGGCCCCGCCCTCTGACCCCAGAAGCCCCGCCCACCTTGTAGTACTTGAGCACGGCCAGCTTGACCTTCTTCCTCTTGTGTTTGTTCTTCTTGGGTGTGGTGTAGGACTTCTTCTTCCTCTTCTTGGCGCCGCCTCTCAGCCGCAGCACCAGGTGCAGAGTGGACTCCTGGAAACAGGAAGCAGGTCAGAGCGCCACCTGCAGGCCACCAGAACCAACACTGAACCGGTCCAGAACCATTCAGAGATTCTCTGCTGCAGCTGGTTGGTAAAACGTTAATTTGGAGAAAAAGTGACGATTAAAGCAGAAAACCTGAAAATCTGATTCAGTTTCTGTCCTGATGCTTCACTTCCTGAGCTGAAAGCAGGTCCAGTGTGTTGCTCCTGATTGCATTAGACCAAAATTATTAGAAATAATCCTGCAATTTAGCATAAATGATTTTGATTGACTCCAAGGAAAAACATGGCAGGGATCTGTGGAAATGTTTTAAAGTAAACATTAAGTTTGTGTTTTATTAATGTCAGTAAACTGGTTTTAACTCCTCACATCATCAGACTGAAGGTGAAACATGCAGATGATCTGGTGGTTTTTGGTCAATCAATATGTAATCATGTATGATGACAAACAAAATGATAAATAACATTTCCAGAGTTCAAACTGTCAGAATTCCTTCAGTGTTGGTAAGAAAATTAAATGTTAATTTCATTCCAGAACATCTGCTGATTTTAGCAGGTGGTGTTGAACAGTTGGCTTCAGGAAGCCTCTACACTGGACAGACAGACTGACTCCAGGTTTCCTCGGTGATGCATCAAATGTTTCTGAACAAACCAAAACGGATCAGAGGAGAAATGTCAGCCCTGCACGATTAAAACCCTCGTGTTTAACTTTATATATTTTAATTAATCTGAAGATAAAATCATCATGGCCTTATGACACCATTAACAGCCACAGACAAACAGTAATTAAATGCTAGGTGACTTTTTTAATAAATATGATGTGATCTTGTTTTGGATGATAGTGGATGTCTCTGGTTGATTTTGGTTTGGTTGAACTTTGAGGCTGAAATAAATTTGCTATTTCCTATTAAATTAGAATAAAAACAGAACTTCAGAGTTCAGTTCAAGAAATGAACTAAAACAATTCAACTGAATCTGTTCAGAAGAACCGAACGCTGCAGAGTTCTTCTCACCTTCTGGATGTTGTAGTCCGACAGCGTCCGTCCGTCCTCCAGCTGCTTCCCAGCAAAGATCAGCCTCTGCTGGTCAGGAGGAATTCCTGCAGGAACATCAGCAACAATTTAAACATGGAGAAACAACAACCTGCAGACCCCCTCAACGACCTGCAGACCCCCTCAACGACCTGCAGACCCCCTCAACGACCTGCAGACCCCCTCAACGACCTGCAGACCCCCTCAACGACCTGCAGACCCCCTCAACGACCTGCAGACCCCCTCAACGACCTCCACAGTCTCAGGTTAAACTGATGGTCCTGAGTAGATGAAGCAGCCATCTGGGGTCACTTTGAGGAAGTCTGGAATTGCAACCTTTCTGAGCAGCAGATAGCCTGTCTTCTAGATGAACAGCCAATCAGAGATTATTTTAATTTTGTTGCAAAGCAGAAGCAGACCATCAGCAAACATGTCAGAACCTCCAGAAACAGGTAAACAGAACAGTCACCCTGAGTTTAGAGAAACCCTCCAATATCCACCAATAGATATGAAAAGTTTAATACCTTCATTAAAATGTTGTGAAAATTCTCCAATGTGACTCAGTCTGTAAATATTCTCAGTTAATCACAATTGTCTTGACTTAAGTCATTACTCCAGCTAATTTCAACAAATGAGATGATAGATTTCATTTTGTAAAAAACTGCCAACGTGCCTTTAAAAACATCTAAACTATGTAGACATTTTTAAGTAAATATCATTAGCATAGTAACTAAGACATTTGTTGTTCATAGGAACTTTTTCCTCCAGGTTTCATTTAAAGTCCAGCTGGACCCCATTTAGAGGCGTTCAGGGTCACCAGGATCAGTCAGAACCACCTGAATGGATCGACAGTAGCAGCTGACACTCACCTTCCTTGTCCTGGATCTTAGCCTTGACATTTTCAATAGTATCTGAAGGCTCAACCTGGAAAATAAAAACATATGTAACCTGATGGCATTGAATAAAATCACTCTAAGCTCCAACACTGAGTTCTTCAATCTGCTCCGTTTAAACGAGCCTCTGCGGCTACACGTGTTACTGCTCTACCAGCTTTAGCAACGTAGCTTCAGTTTAGCTGCTTTTTATGACCAACCGGAGCATTATTATGTTATACATCAAAATAACAATCAGAAAACAGGCTTAATATGTGCTCCTTTAAATAGTAAAGCTCCGATTAACCGCAGTAAGTAAACGCCGCCACCCTCCATCACGCTCACCTCGAGGGTTATAGTTTTCCCCGTGAGGGTTTTCACGAAAATCTGCATCGTGAGGTTCGGTCCACCTGTAGGGAAACACACGGAGAGACTATCGGAACCCACTCAGATTGAAAACTGATCCAAAATGCGGTTATATTTTATTAAAAAGTGAAAAAAACACGCAGCACCACTCACCACCGGTTCACTCCTAATGGCGGATCCTGAGAAGAGGACCTCAAAGGGGAAAGAACGGGGTTTCCTACACGCGATTCAACGGAGGTAGCTGGCCGTTATTGTGCCTGATTAAAAAACAGAAACAGTATTTTTGTATCGTCGTTAGTTTACTTTTGATTATAACATATTTCGGCGCTGAACATATCAAAAATAAAATTAAGGTAAATGCTTGAAATAATATAACTTAAATAATAATCAAAAACATGATTTTAAGAGGTCCTCGGTTTCCATGGTAACATCACGATTGCTATGTTACTGACGGCTAACACGCAGAAGAGTTGGAGTTGGTTTAAAACTAGATAATAACAAGATGAATAAAGAACAAAATGACACCGAAGATCCAGAAATGAGTCCCGTAATGGATGTAGAGGTGTATGAGAGTGACGAGACGTTTGTTCAGTCTCTAAACGAGTTTATCGAGAAAGAGAAGAAGTACCTGCAGTGTCCAGAGGAGGGCACTGATGAGCTGCGATACATAGTCTACCGCTCCGCGTTCAACAAGGTGAGCGAGTCAGCTGAGAAAATAAGGTTTGAATAGGTGAAATATTTTACACAAAACTCTTATGGAAGTTCTAATTCTGATATTATGAACAGGTGAAGGATTTTATTAACAATTTAAATGTTTTCTTTTGGTCCTTGATGTTTTCCTTCATTTGATCATTGGAACAACTGCTCTCTGAGTTTTCTGGAGATTTTTCAAGTTTTTGTCCATTTTATACAGGACGTTGCAGAACTATTCATCCTCTTATTAAGTTCTTCCAGTCCAAACTCAAACCTCAAAGTCAAAAAGACACAACTATTCTTGATTTTCCAGATTTTCTTTTACAGATAACAATCTGGAAAGTTTGGCATGTCTTTGTATTCAGCTTCCTTGAGTCTGCTGCAGGTCTTCTGGGTTTCTCTGACCATCTGACCAGCTCTGACCATCTATATTCGGTTCAGTCAGCCTGGAAGGTCTCAGGTTCATCACGGAGGAACCAGACTGGACCCAAACTGAGTGGCAGTGATGGACACAGCTCATGGTCACTAACTCTAAGGTTCTAGCCGTACCATGTTAGTGTATCTATACCAACATGATACTTGCTGAAGCGCTTATTTTGACCATGTTCACATCCACCAAGTGTAGGTGACACAAACAGACTCTTAAATTAGCACTTTAGAATTTATCCCAAATAATTAACTTAAGGTGCATTAAGTATGCTAAACATTGTCAAAGTTAGCAAACATGCTAACGAGCTCAATGAAAAATTAGCTCTGCTGGAGCCGTACAGGTCTGGTCTGTATCTTGCAGGTGATTGGTCGAACCTCGGCCTATAGGAGGCTCCTGCTGGACATAAAGTCAGAGTATGACGGCGTCATCAGGGAGATGAAGAGGAGGGAGGAGGAAGCTGCGGCGTCCCGCCTGCAGTCCCTGCTGGGTTACGCAGCTCACATCACTGACAGGTGAAGCTGCTGGTTCTGATGAGGACCGGTCCGGTCCAAACAGCACCAGAGGTTCACAAGCATGTCTGCTCTCTGTCCAGAACCTCGGTTCTCCAGAACCAGACAGCAGAACTTCAGCAGGAGGTCCGGAGGCAGAAGGCCACCACGCAGAGCCTGTTGATACCAGGTTCTGTTGGACTTTCTGGGCCGAATGTTCTGGATGGGCTTCAGAACCTCTGATGACCCGCCTCTCTGCGTTTCTGCAGGTCTGACTGTGGCCCAGTCCGAAGACCCAGAGGTTCTGCTGATCCATCTGGACCACCTGAAGACCCGGAGAGACGGCCTGCTGGACCGGAAGATCCTGTGTGGTCCTGTGGAGGTCCAGACCCAGCTGACCTTTGACCTGCAAGAGGCCCAGCTCCACAGAGACCGCCTGAGGGCCCAGAACCAGCAGCTGATGACCCGGTACGGAAACTGGGTCTGATCAGAAAATCTGAGGTCATGAAGGTTCCTCCAGCAGACTGTAGGTTACCCAGAACCAGAACCAGAACCCGGGTTTCGCCTCAGATTATTTAAACTTTATCAACAACAGAAACATAAACATTTACAGAACACAGAACAGTATGTGGTCCAGAGTCCGGACCAGAATCAGGTCTGAATCCGGTCCAGAATCCGGACCAAATTCTGGTTCCTGCCTCCCTGATCCTCCTGCATTTCCTCTCCGGTCCAGCAGGTGGCACTGCAGCTCTGACCTGTGATCTCTGCAGGTTCCGACGCCTGAAGCTGGTGGGTCAGCGTCTGACGGTCTGGGAGGAATCGGGTCAGACGGTTCCGCTGGAGGAGCTGCTGGGTTCTGTCATCCAGAACCTCCAGGAGATCGGACCGGATCTGCAGGACGAAGGTCCGACTTCGCAATCTGGAGATGAACTGATGGTTATGGAGCCAGCAGGTTCTGGTTCTGGACGTGATCCACCAGAACCTTTCACAACCTTTGCTGTCCGTCCTCCAGGCGGTGATGAAGAGTCGTTCTGCATCCCAGCTGAGCTGCTGGAGGAAGAGGAGCCGACCGGGCTGGACGAGTCCAAACTGCTGAGGAACCACCTGGACAGGTCGGGTTCTACAGGTCAGAACCTGACCCAGGCAGAGCCACAACGCCTGGGCCTGCCTGGACTACAACCAGTAACTGACTCTGGTTCTGCTCCCCAGGTTCCTGGACCTGCTCCGGTCCTCCCAGTACGAGGCGGCGGCCCTCCATGCGGCCCGGTCTCCGGTCCTGAGGGACTCGGACACCATGGAGATGTTCCGAGGTTCAGAACCAGAACCAGAACCAGAACCTCCCCCAGAACCTGGCTGATTCTGCTTCTGTTCCCTCAGGTGTTCGGGCCCCGCCGGGCTCCACCCCCCCACTGCTGCTGTTCTTCCGGGCGCTGCTGGTCACCGCGGCGACGGGCAGCCAGCTGTCGGCGGCGCTGTCGCTAAGGGGCGTGGCCTCGGCTCTGCAGCACGGAGACGTGCAGCTCATCGCTAACGCCGTCACGCTCAACAAGTGAGGTTCTGACCCGGTTCTGAAAGCAACATTTAGAAACACAACCAGTGATGGCAGAGTTACTTTGAAAACGTAACTTTAATCAGATTACTGATCACTCCTTGAAAAAATAACTTAGTTGGATTACTGATTACTTGATTTGGAAAGTAACTAAGTTACATTCAAAGTAACTTTTTTAGTTACTTTCAGCAGCTGCTATCAACAACGCCCCGCCGCCTGTGAAAATTAGTTTGCCAAAACTTAATTATAAGCTATTTTATAATGATAACATTGTGTCTCCACTTATTAGGTTGAACTGAAGGGGAGATTGTTTAATGGTTATAACATGCAAAACAAAACGTTAGTACTCTGTGTGTGTTTTTGTGTGGTTCACTACACAGGTTGCAGAGCCTGTGCAGTCGATAAGTAACTGTAATCTGACTACTGGATTTGAAATGGCACCATGTTCGATTACTCGTTACTGAAAAAAGTGGTCCAACGTCAGTTACTTTGTAACGTTACTGACGTCACTGAACACAACAGAGGAAAAACTACAAAATAAATGAAAATATTTAGCATCGATATTCTCTTCCTGTAAAGTGACCTAATTCAAGTGAGGACCAGCCAACTGGTGCCAGCCGCACTAATCAGCTGGAGCTTCTCCAGTGAATCTGTTCAGTTGATCCAGTGGTCGGTTCTCCTTTCTAAAGCATTACCAGCAGAAACAGTCAGCAGCTCACTGGTCCTCCAGACTCCCTGCATGTTTCAGGTGTTTCCTGCTTCAGCCCAGGTGATTTCAGTTGGCAGGTGTTTGCTGAGCTGCAGTCAGCTGACAGTACAGCAGGAAGCATGTGAAACCTTCAGGGCCCGGCTGGGAAACGCTTAGATTCCCTTAAGTTCATTTCTCCAGATAAATTCTGAAACGTTCAACATTTTGTTGAGGTTTTGGTTATGAACTGTTAGCTGCTTATGTTCATGTTCTTCTTGTGAAGGAGGTGAAGGTAACGCAGCAGTTTCATTTCCTCTCCTCCTGTTTTCAGCCCCTGATGCGATGCAGCAAATGATGTTTATTCTGTACCCAGAATGCATCACTGTAGACGGTTAATAACCTCCTGATGGCCTGCTGCTTCTGACTGAAACCTACTGTGGCTAATCAGGTTAATTTAGCATCAGAGTTAGCAAAGCTCAACAACAATAAACTGAAACCATGAGTGAAAGGTCTTCTGGAAAGAATCACTTCCTGAAGCTCAAACAAACAGAGACATGTAGTAACAAGCTGGCCCTGTAGAGGGCGATGTGTGCTGTAGCACATGTGTCAGGTTAGACTTAGTGCTTTAGCATTAGCTTCTGCTAAATATTGCATTGGTGTAGTGCTTTGGTTTTAGTGGAACTAATATTTATGATTATTACATTAGTTTTAGCAACTTGTTTAGGATTTGTGCTTTAATGTCAATTAAAGTAATACCTTAGGTCAGCTCTTAAGGGTTAATGGAGCTAACTCAGCGCTAGCGGTGCTAACATGGAGGAATCAGGCCTGTGTTGATCAGGCTGATCTCAGCCTGAGGAGAGACCAAACCTGGACTGGAGTTTCTGAAAGGATGAGGGGACATCCTCTGGTCTGAGATTTATGGGCATCAGAACACGCTTTGGGTTGAGGCTTGGGCTCAAACGTCTCATTGGACCGGACTGCGGTCAGGTTCTGGATCATGTTCTGGTTGGGTTCTGACGCCTGGTGTAACTGAGGCGTCCTCCTCAGGCTGACCTTCACTGAGGCTGTGGGCGACGCGCTCACTGAGCATGCTCAGAGGACCCGGGGCGTGGCCGACCTCTGCCTGGCTCTGGCCTCCGCCGTCTACCAGGCCTGTAGCCACCACCAGAAGACCGCACTGAGCATGTGCAGAAGAGGTCTGGTGCACGGCGCCGCCGAGGTCATCAAGAGGAAGCAGCTCACCGCAGGTCAGCCTGTTTCTCTGGGTCCGACCAGAACCAGAACCTGCAGGTTCTCATGAAATGTGTATCTCATGTTTCTCTGTCTTTGTGAGGACTTCCTGGTCCGACCAGAACCAGAACCTGTCCTGTGTGTGTCCAGAGGAGAGCCTGTGGGTTCTGTCCCATGCGCCCAGCCTGTCCCTCCTCCAGCTGCTGACCAACGCAGACGACAACGGGGAGGCGGCCATCTTGTCTGTGGGCGGGACCTTTGTCTCCATGCTGGCAGACTTCCACCGGTACCAGCTGGCTCTGGAGCTTCTGGAAGGGTTCCTGAGGAGAGGTCCAGGTGAGTGTGTCGGTTCTGACCCAGCCTGGATGTGAGACGTCCTGACGCGTCCCTGTCCCCTCAGACGTGCTGGCGACGGCCATCTTGGAGGACAGCAGCTGCTCAGTGGACGTCTGGGACCAGGTGGCGGCGCTGTGCACTGAACTGGACCGGGCTGACCTGAGCCGGGCCATCCACTCCATCCTGCATGGACCCGGATCCTGGACATCGGACCTGGAAGGGGAATGGGTCATGGAGCATGTCTTCCTGTGAGACAGGAAGTGGAGGACAGAAGCAGGAAGTGGAGGACAGAGACAGGAAGTGGAGGACGGAGACAGGAAGTGGTAGATGGAGACAGGGAGTGGAGGACAGAGACAGGAAGTGGATGACGGAGACAGGAAGTGGTAGATGGAGACAGGGAGTGGAGGAGAGAGACAGGAAGTGGAGGACAGAGACAGGAAGTGGAGGACAGAGACAGGAAGTGGTAGACGGAGACAGGGAGTGGAGGAGAGAGACAGGAAGTGGAGGACAGAGACAGGAAGTGGAGGACAGACACAGGAAGTGGAGGACAGAGACAGGGAGTGGAGGACAGACACAGGAAGTGGAGGACAGAGACAGGGAGTGGAGGACAGTGATACATGTACTTAATTTCCTCTAAATCAATTTTTATATGTTTCCAAATAAATTCTCAATTCAATATTAACTGTTTTGCAGCAAGAAATGTAACTACAAATGTTTTGTCAGTTTGGCTATAAACATGATTTTAGCTCTTTAGCATTAGCTTACGTTTTGGTACAGTGGTTTCGCGTTAGCAGAGCTAATATCTGTGATTAGCGCGTTAGCCGCTGCTGTCTGTTTCCTCTCTGTGATAATAAATGATTGTTTTCTCTGAAGCTAGCTGCCGTTAGCGGTTCTGCTGGGTTTGGATCCGGTTCCTACAACAGAAGGTCACCAACGCTACAAGGCTTTTCGTGTTTTTAGCTTCATTTTGTGCTTTATGATTTATGTTGGGCTGCTTATAATTATAATTTTCCATATTTTTAGAAAAAGCTGGAGACATTTCACAAAATAAAAACTTTATTTTCCTTCATAAAAGCGAGACGATTCACAGAAACTAAACACATTTTAGTTTAATTTCCCTAAACATTCACCTCTGACCCCCAGCATCCCACGGTCCAGACAGAGCTTCCTCTGTTCGGGTCAGAACCGGTTCAGTGAATCCTCAGTCCACGGGTCCTTAAACAGAACCAGAACCCAACAGAACCTCAATGTAAGAGCAATAGAAACTCACCTGATCTGGGCCGGTACCAGTGGATTCAGACGGATCAGAACCAACACAGGCCTGAACAAGCAGCAGCCAGTGGACTGCTTGTCCAGTCCAGTTCTGGTTCCGGAACCACAACCGGAACCAGTTCTCCCACCTACAGGCTGTGACATCACTTCCTCTCTGCACTCTGCTCTGTCCCAGTAGACCAAAGGTCAGAGGTCGTGTCACCATGGAGACGATGAGATCATCAGAGGAGGAATGTGGGTCAGTATCTGATCCTGGATCTGGGCCGGTTCTGATACGGATTAGAACCAGAACCTAGTTTCACTTCTTACACTGACTCTGTTTGATTTGGTTCTGTTGGTTCTGAACCGGTTCTGGTGGGTTCTGGTCCTCTTTATGCCAGTCCCTGGTTCTGTTAGAACCGGTCTAGGAAGACTCAGGGGCGCCCCCTGCTGGAAGGGAACTTCCATCCAGTTCCTCATCCTTTGACCCCAGCTGGTCACAGGGAACGGGAATTTATTATTTCTTAAATAATTAGACTTTTTTTTCATCATAACTGAACTTTTTCTGCTTAATTTATTGTTTTCTTCACAGAATCACTTTGAGGAAACTCCGATATAAGTTAATTTCTCTTTGTGATATTTAAGTTTATTTTTATTATTAAATTAAATTTAATGAGAAAAAATCCTAAAGAAACGCCAAAAATATTTTATTTTTTGATTAATAAAGTTGCTTTTAAAGTTTTTTTCTGCACTAATTTATTCACAGAAACACTTAAAATACTTGGAGCTTCCAGAACCAAAACCTTCGGACTGGGTTTGGTTCCGCTGGAGGATGATGATGATGATGATGATGATGATGGTTGCTTACATGATGAAGATGCTGCTGGTCATGTGATCAGCAGACATGGTGGAAACTGCAGCGTCATAAACCTGATGTGAACTGGACTTTGGATCCTCTGCGGCTCGTTGGCCCGGTTCCGACCCGCTCCGGCGCTGTAAACAGACCAGGTGTTGCTAGGCAACGGCTGCTAATCGGAGCCGCTTGCATCATCTTCATCACCATCGTCACCATCCTGCTGAGAGGCTAAAGATAACCTAGAGAATCAGACAGAACCACCTGGCCCGGTTCGGCCCAGTCTGAGGCGCCAACAGCAGGATCGAACCTCCCGCTGGTCCCGCTTGTTCAGGAGCTGCAAACATCCAGAAGGTTCTTGATAAATGAGTCAGCAGAACCGGTTAAGATGAAACCGAACCAGTCTAGTTCCGAACCAGTCTGGTTCTGACCCGTTTCCGTCTCATGACTCAGTTCTGTTCATGTTCATTCAGAAACTCTGAGTCAGACCAGAACCAAGGAGAACCGGTCACTGTTCTCATCTCCATCCATCACCAGCCGAGCAGAACCAGTTGCCATGGTAACCCCCTTCACAATAAGAGCCTCTGAGCTGATGACGGTTGACCCAAGAAGAGAAACTTCTCCTGCTGTGACTCGGCTCACATGTCGCCGGCTGCATGGCTCCATGTGAAGCCGCCATAAATACCCCGGACACGCGTGTTCCGGGGTATTTATGCAGTACATCGGGGTATTTATGGTTCCCTGGTGTCGCCTGTTGCCCTGGATCCCAGCCCAGCTGCTCTGCTGTCACCGGATCGATCCCTCCTCCACTGCAGCTCCACCGCTCTAACTGGGGCTGGAACCCTCCATTTCCCAGCTGGCCTGAACGCAGCACGGCTCCGTTCCCGCAGCGGTAGAAACTTTGCGTGACTCCTGATGAGTCCTGGACCCATGGCGACTGCAGCTTCCGCTCCTGGACTTCCGGTCTGAGCCCCATCATCACCCCGCCACCACCATGCCGCACTGTTTCACAGGCCCGACTCATTTTATCAAGTTTCTTAATTTTAATGTTTAGTTTATTTTATGTTATTATTTTTTGTTTGAAATGTACAGTGTCCTTACGTGTTTTGAATGGGTTGCCAATAAATTATTATTATTATTATTATTATTGTCTCGTCAGGAAATGTAACGTTTAACCGCTTATGTTTCTCTGTTGTTGCTTAGTCAGGTGTATAATCTGATAATAAACGCATAAATAAAATATGGTAAATGGTATTCATGTCGTTATAAAACTCATGGAGGCGGGAAACTGACCCCAGAACCTGGACGGTATATTAAAACCGAACCTGAGTCCAAACTGCAGCAGAGTCCCAGAACTGCTGCTCCTAAATTTTCGCCATGCTTTTAAGGGAGGCGGTGTCAGGTTTCGCCCCGCCTACTGAGATCGATCTGATTGGTCAGAGGTCACGTCCCTCAGAGCTCTGTGGGCACCTGATTGGCTGGCAGAAGTTCCCTCTTCTCGGTTTCGCCATCTGAGGCTCGGGTTCGACGCCGTGGGGCTGCTGTGTGGCGTGGCGCACTTGGGCTCGGTTCGGACAGAAAAAGAAGCGAACCGGCGCGGTTCCGTGGCTTTTCCCGACCGTAGTTCGCTTCAGGGGGGAAACTAGAACAGAAAACTATCGGAACTGGAACTTTTTCCACTGTGGAAGAAACTTTTTTCAGAGCCAGAAACATGGCAGACAGCGAGGAGGTCTCTTCCAGCACCCCTCTGTTCAGCGAGGGCCACCACTACCAGCCCGAACCGGAACCAGAACCCCAGCTGAACCCAGGGCCCGACCAGGAACTGTTCAATCCCGATGACATCGTGGACCTGGTCGGCGGGGCTCAGGACGCCCTGGAGCGGCACCGGGCTGAAGGGGAGAGCGGGCTGCAGGAGCCTACTGTAACCTCCACCCGACCAGAACCTGTCCGGGAGCCAGAACCAGAACCAGAACCTGAACCTGTCCGGGAACCAGAACCTGAAACTGTCCAGGAGCAAGAACCTGAACCTCAAACTGTCCGTGAACCAGAACCAGAACCTGTACAAGTTTATGAGCCAGAACCAGTACCAATCAGAGAACCACAACCTGAGACAGTGTTTCTACAGGAAGATGTGCCAGAACCAGAATCTTTTAAGGAACCAGAACCAGTGCTACTGCAGAAAAGTGTTCCAAAACCAGAACCAGTAAAGGAACCAGAACCAGAACGCCAGGCCCCGGAGCAGTCGGAGGTCGTGGCCCCAGGAGCCGAGGCGGGGATCCCCGGCCCGGCCCCCCCGGCGGAGCCTCCTGCCCCGCAGAGCGACGCCCTCCTCGCGGCTGCAGCCCGGGAAGCAGCGCCATCCCCGGCAGAGGCAGCAGCGCAGCCCGCGGTGACACAGGAACCACTGGCTCCGGCTTCGTGTGAGTATCTGAGGGAACAGTTCTGCTCTTTAATCGGGACATTTAACCCAGGCTGTTCGGTTTCATCACAACTGGTACCACAGCTGGAACCGGGTTGGTTTTTACCGGATTTTAGTGTTTTATCTCCTGGTGAGAGTGAATCTGAGCAGCCGGGCGGTGATGCTCATCAGCCCGGGGAGGACCTCCTCCTGCCCGGCCTGATGCCTGACTCCCTGCCGCTGAGTTGGACCTGCAGAATCCCACTGATCGGAACATTTCACCGGGAAGGTTCTGGAACATCTCCGCAGATTTTCCAGCAGGTTTTAGCCCGGTGTTCGCCGTGGTGATGCGGCCCACCTGTTCTGTTTGGACCGGATGATGTGTCGGTGTCGACCCGGTGAATTACCCGTTAAATCGCTTCTCCGGTTCCTGAAACCGAGAGAGGGGGTGTCTGGATAAATATGAGCTGGTTCTGTGTGCGGTACCGGTGGCGGTATGGACCGTTTCATGCTCCACCGCGGCTAACGGTACTGCTTAGACTGGTTCCATTATCGGACAGCGCTACGGTGCTATTCACTAACACAAACACGCGAAAAACGCTTCATCAGGCGTCTGAGCTGCGCAACTTTCCTAATATATAAGCTCCGCGATGTTAGGCGGTTATACTGGGTTATACTGGCGTTATACTGGCGTTATACTTGTGTCAGCGCGTTGGACGTCCTCTGTTGTGTAATTATGTGGATCAGCCGGGTCGATTTGAGCTCATCTCGGCCGGCGGAGCAGACAAGGCCGTGTCCGATAATGGAAGCAGCGGTGCTTAGCCCAGCCCAGATTAGTCACAACAAAGGAATCCGCTGGGAGTCCACTCCCAGTCGGTTTACCGCATTCCCTTCTCCGCGCCGGCCAGTGGGATGGAGCTGACGGTAATGTCTGGGCTCCAGCCGCACCCGGACCGACCCCTGCGGCCCCTGGATCCGGTCCAGAGGCCTGGTCCCGCTGCAGGGCTCAGGTCCGCAGCAGCGGTCCTGAGCCCGGTTCTGGTGCTGTTGTGAGGTGTTTGTTCCTGAGGATGAGGATGATGATGCAGAGTGAAGGTGAGCAGGCTTCAGATCCTCCTGGAGGTGATGGAGGCAGGGTGGGGCCGAGACCCAGAACAAAAGGAAAACACAGTTCCACCTCATCGGATGGTTCGGATCAACCCAGCCTGGTTCTGCTGGAGGAAAACAAAGATCCAATTCATCCTGAAATAAATCCATTCTTTCTAATTCAGATATGTCCCATCAGAAAACAAATTTAGTCACCAAAGCATAACTCTACCAGCCTTTAGGAAACATCTGCTAATTTTATAGCATCATTTCATTACCATGGCAACAAGGTGGAGGTTTTACAACCCAGAGCTGCAATGATACCTGAACTTTGACCCCACATCCCAGAGGAAGGTTGAATGTTTCTGAGGGCCTTATCCCAAACTCCATCATCTCTCTGACCAGAGCAGCAGCTGATGATGTCATCATGTTTAGCTGTTAGCATGTTAGCATGAGCAATGGTCTTCAGTCAGAAGCCTTTTCAGATTCACTGCATTACTGACTGGAGATGTTATGAAGAAAAGCAGATGATCTGAGTTACGACATTTGGCTTCTCTTCAGGAGTTAAAACAAACATATTAACAGTAACATCTAATAAGCAAATTAACATCTGAGTCTTGATAGAAGCGATCTGGGGAAGCAGCTCCATGATTTAAATGTTTGAAGCTCTATATTTATCAGAAACAACAAAATCTCAGCGTCATGTAACTAAGATTATATTTAGATTAGATTGAAGGAATAAAAAGTTAATGTGGAGAAAAATACTGAAAACTTCACGTTTGATCTAATATCGGATGTTTTGTGTTAGTAAAAGAAAGTGGAACCAGACAGGAGCCTTGAGGATCTCCACATGGAAACCAAGATGGCCGCCGCCTGAGAGATAATAATAAAACATTCAGAGTTTCTCCTGGTGGAGCAGGAACCATCGGGTCAGAACTGGGTCACGGATCAGAACCAGTGGGAAGTTCTCCACTTACAGGAACCAGCTGGCTTCACTCAGGTGGCTTTGATGGTTCTGTTGGTTCTGATGGTTCTGGTGTCTCTGATGGTTCTGGTGGCACTGTTGGTTGTGGAAGTTCTGATGGTTCCGGTCCATATAGTATCAGTAAATAATGGACCTGGTCTCTGGTTCCTGTTCACTGGGAGTGAACAGTTTGTGTTCCTGTTTGTGGGTCGGCTGGCTCACCAGGTCGGGTCGGGTCAGGCGGTCCAGGTTCTGTTTGGGTCAGGCAGACGGCAGCCGGGCTCCATGTGTCGACACTAATCTGGTTCTAATCTGTTGGCGCCGGTCCAAATGCCCTGAGGACGAGGTTTGATCTGGGTCAGAACCAGCTACAGCTGACCCAGCTGGAGGTTCCTGAGAGTTCAGAACCAGAACCAGGATCATTCCTAATGAAACCAGAACCAGAACTGGGCTCTGTGCTGTCACCGTTTATCCCACTGGGTCAGATCTAACCCACAGAACCTGGCAGGTTCTGGTTCTGCTTCAGGCTGTTAGAACTAGTTCTGATGAACCGGGTCAGA
>NW_028263384.1:30363666-30438666 GCF_051168715.1 Poecilia mexicana
GATGTTACGCTTCTTTCAGCTGTCTCTGTTTTGGGGAATGCAGGACTGGTGGTGAATGTCCAGCAGCTTTTGTCTGGTCTGGACCTCTAGGTCTTTCTGGAAACCTTCCTTAGAGTGGATTGTACCCAGGTGTGGTGGGCACTGTAAGGAATGGAGTATGTTTTTGATATTTGTGCTGTATGCGTTTTCCCTCCTCCCTTTCTACTCAAGAACTTGGGCAGAAGGGTGACTCCCCTGCACCCATCTCTCCTATCTCCCCTCTCCACTCACCCGACTCTCTGGAAGAGCTGTCTCTGACCGAGAGTCCCAACCAGCCCCCTCCCCCAGGATCTGCTGCACCCCTGGGCTCCTTCTCCACCACACCCCCCAATATTCTCTCCAAGAATATGCCTTGGGATGGCGAAGAAGGCGACTCTGGACCCGGATGTGGTAAAGCCAAGGAGGACCTTCTAGATTCCCTAGCTGCTCCCTACCTGAGTTTAGGGAAAGACTCAGGGCCTCATAATCCGTGTGAAGACAGCGGCATTTCGTTTTCCCCTGAGGAGAAGATGATTAGCTCAGACAGGTCCTCCACCGGCCCCTCCCCTGTCAACCCTCTGATGATGGTTCATGAGTCTCACCTTACCTCCTCTAACCCAACAGAGCACTGGGATTCACCGTTCCTCTCATCTGAAGTCAACTCCAAGGTCTCCATGGATTCCTTCACCAAGGACACAACACCCATTAGCTCCTCCAGATATGAACCAGACGTTTGTGGCAACCAGTCTGATGAAGACGAAGACTTGAATTATGAGGTAAAGAAGAATAATAACCCGTTTGATGGATATTCCCCGCTAGCCGACAGTGGCTATTCCCATTTTGGAGAATCAAAATCTGACACCAAGATGTCAGAGAGTCCCACACCAGATCTGGTCCAGTACAGGCAGACTGGAGAGTCCCAGGAGAACCAACCATCCATCCTAGATGAGGGCAAACTTTTCGAGACCACTAAGAGGGCCAGTGAAGCCCTCTTGGAGTCAATGAACCAGTTCTCCTCTGGTCTGAAAGAAGATGAAGAAGAAGAAGATGAAGAGGACTCTGTTTTGCCGCCGTCGCTTCCAGACATCCTGAAGTCTTCCCCTCTCAACCCTGACAAAGTGGACTCTGGCTCTTCTGAGGGAAGTCCAGAGGAGCAGAGCCCCATCCTGGAACGCCGGATGATGGAGTCGCCCAACCCTCCGATCAACCTATCTGCTAACAACCCGTTTGCTTTTGATACCAAAGTGTCTCTCCTGAAGGAGATGACCGAGGAGATGGAAGCGAGATCTGCAGACGGTACAACTGTTGAAGACAGCAAAAGCTTTGGAGACTTTGATCTGGTCAAGGAGGCCGAGGAGACCACCCCGCCAAAGGTTAAAGCAGAGGAACCTGTCCAGATTGAGCAGAAAGACTGGTTCTCCAGCAACGATTCTCCCAAAAAGATTGAAAGGTTTGAGCCGCTTGACTTTCAGAGCAAGAAGACCACCGCTGAAGATTCAGACTCTGAGTCTCCAACCGCAGATTCCCTGTCACCTGTTCTGGAGGCCATGGCCAAGAACCCCGCCAGCTTCCAGGTAGAAACGGAGAAGAAAGACCTGAAGATGGAGCTGGAGGAGCCGGAGGTTGCTGAGGAGGTGTCTGAGCACGAGGTCTCCTCAGAGGAGTTTGAGTTCATTGAGCGGCCACCCCGAGGTGTGATCGATGAGTTCCTCGAGGCTCTGGACCCCTCCAAGTTCTCATCCCCGAAGCCTCCAGAGATCCCCCTGGATGATGACCTTGGCTTTGGCCTGAAGGACACGCCTGCCGCCGCGGAAAAGGTTCCTGAGCCAGAAGCCCTTAGCCAGAGCTCCTACCATCTCCTCACCCACGCCTCCCCACAGAAGACCAAGGCCGAGCTGGAGACCCCCCCGAGCCAGGCGCCACCCACCCGTCTGCCGGCCGAGAACCCCGAGCAGCCGGCCCCCCAGAGGAGCACCGCGGGCAGCAAACTGTTTAAGATGCCAAATCTGAACATAAGAGCAGGTAACAGAAAGTCGTCCCAGCATGGACTCCACCCCCAGCCCCACCCACGTCACCTCCCCTGCCCCCCTCATTCTCTGCCCCCCACCCATGATCCACCCACAAACACATACTCCTTGGTTTCCACCAGAACCTCCATCTTCATCCACATCCCATCCATCTCCACCTTTCAGTTTGACTCCACCTCCGCATACGTCACCTTCTGTTCCTGCATCGTCCCGGTTCTGTTCTGGTTCTGTTCTACATTAACTCCTGCGTTTGGTTCTGTTGGACTTTTGGAGCTTTTTGTTCATTGTTGAGTTCTTGTTTTCTCCTCTAACCCGTCCTCCGCCCTGAAACATTCTCGCTCCCTGGTGAGCGGGAACCAGAACCGGGCCGGTCCAGCTGCTGTCCTCAGTATGAGGGTGCTGAGTTAGACTCCTGTATCCGAGCTTTCCTCGGCTCTGGAAATAACCGGAGATATGGCTCTGCAACCCAACACCTCCTGAGGGGCCCCAGCTCTCTGTCACCAGAACCGGACCGGACCGGACCGCTCTGTTCCCTGCAGCCCTCGTCTCCGGAGCTGCTGGGTTCAGAAAAACATTCATAACCAACAAAATTAAAGATTTTAATCAGATCAGAAAGTAAAATGTTATGAAACGGAAACGGATCAGGAAGCAGAAACCAGGCAGATGGTCCTCCTCCTCTCCCTCCTCCTCCTCTCCCTCCTCCTCCTCTTCCTCCTCTTCCTCCTCCTACTCCTCCTCTTCCTCCTCCTACTCCTCTCCCTCCTCCTCCTCTCCCTCCTCTTCCTCTCCCTCCTCCCCCTCCTTCTCTCCCCCTCCTCCTCCTCTTCCTCCTCTTCCTCCTCCTACTCCTCCTCTTCCTCCTCCTCTCCCTCCTCCTCCTCCTTCTCTCCCCCTCCTCCTCCTCTTCCTCCTCCTACTCCTCCTCTTCCTCCTCTTCCTCCTCCTACTCCTCTCCTTCCTCCTCCTCCCCCTCCTTCTCTCCCCCTCCTCCTCCTCTCCCTCCTCCCCCTCCTTCTCTCCCCCTCCTCCTCCTCTCCCTCCTCTTCCTCCTCCTACTCCTTCTCCTCTCCCTCCTCCTCTACCTCCCCCTCCTTCTCTCCCCCTCCTCCTCCTCTCCCTCCTCCCCCTCCTTCTCTCCCCCTCCTCCTCCTCTCCCTCCTCTTCCTCCTCCTACTCCTCCTCCTCTCCCTCCTCCCCCTCCTTCTCTCCCCCTCCTCCTCCTCTCCCTCCTCTTCCTCCTCCTCCTCCTCTCCTCTCCGTCCTTCCCCACTTCCCCCTCCTCCTCCTCCCCCCTCCTCCTCCCTCTCCTCCTCCCCCCTCCTCCTCCCCCTCCTCCCCCCCCTCCTCCTCCCTCTCCTCCTCCTCCCCCTCCTCCCCCCCCTCCTCCTCCCTCTCCTCCTCCTCCCCCTCCTCCTCCCTGCATTGCGACATTCTCAGCTCCTCTCTCCAGAACCAGTCAGCAAATGTTCTGCTGATGTCATGCTGATCCGATCCGATCAGCCTCATTGATCTGCTGCCTCATCAGGTTCTGATGGTTCTACTGCTGCTGTTTTGCTGGCTCAGATATATTCATACACCCTCCAGCGGGATCAGCTGGATGCTGAAGCAAAATGTTTGCTGTGGCTATAAATATCTGTCAGTAAATAGAATAATTATTAACAAAAGTAGAAGACAGGGAATCTGTTCATTATCAGGAAAATAACAGCCAGATAGTTCAGTCTCAACATTTTATAAATAAACCCATAAATTATGTTTATGGCATAAATACAGACAAACTTCTCTACATTATAAAACAGTTTATTAACAAAAATAATTCAACCTGACATTTTAATCACCAATCTAGTAACTCAACTAAACTACTGATGAAAAGATCAAAGAATGATGTGGTGGACACACTATGCTAATCCACTAATAGCACAGCTAATTTTTAGTTTTGCACATTAGCATATTGCTTATCGCACTTAGCTTAGCTAGCCCTTTTTCCAGATAAATTCCAAAGTCCTATTAGTAGAAGCATTTCTGCTGTGCGCTAAGAATAACCACAATAATAATATCCTTTATTTAAAGGCCCCTTTCAAATGCAAAGCTAATGTTTTGTTTAGTGTGTTAGCCAGTGCTTAGCTCACTTAGCTCCACAGCGCTAATTTACCATGCTGCAGTAGTGGGCACACTTCAGCCAATCATGTTGCTGTAGCATGTTAGCATTAGCTTCCACTAATTACCATGTTGATTTTGTGCTTTAGCGTTAGCTTTAGAGTTAGCACAGCTAACTTTTTAATGAGCGGTGGCCACTATTGGTAATCAATAACTGATTGGATAATTGATTCTTGATCTACTGAGAAAGTGATGAATTTAATTTCTGTCTTCATAAATGAGACATTTTACGGACACATGTAGGTTTTCTGTTTGATTCTAATTAAAAACGCTGCAGCTGAATTAGCATTCACTAATTATTTTAGTCATGACTGTAGAACCTACTGGTTTCCTTCCAGTCCGGTCCGTCTGGATAACTTGAAATGCTGCAGGTGTTTATCGATGAGCCGGTTCTGTTCAACCCACCGGGTTTACGCTGCTGGATCAGAACCTTCATCTTATCTTTACAACAAGTTTTTGATTTTCAGACTGACAGCAGCTGGAAAAGGAACTGTTCAAAGGAATCATTAAAGGTCAGAATGAATCATGTTCATGGAGAGTGGATGGATTCTGCAGACTGACTACAGGTCAGAGGTCATGTTGGTGTTGACGTGGTTGGGGGGGGGCTTTTAGCTTGATCCCCCAGTGCATCATGGGAGCTGGAGTCTTTCCTGCTGTCTGGGTCTGACTCAGTTTGAAGCTTCAGACATGAAGTCTGATGTCTCTGCAGTGGACCAGAGGGAGCAGCTCCCCCTGGTGGCTGAATGCAGCCACTAGCAGAATATACCAGCTTTTCTCAAATGTTTATTTTTCCTGATTAAATAAATAAAACTGAACTTTGATGGATTAACACTGGAGATCTTGTTGGGTTTAAGGCCTCACAGAAACTCACTTTGGAGCGCCGTTCTTAAATTTACTGTCAAAAATTAATTAATTAACACTGATAGAAGAAAATATATGAAGGTTTAGTTTTTAAAATCAGTTTCAACCAGCTAAGTGTTAAGCTGGTTAGCTAAATATTCAGTTTACAAAGAAAATATTTCTCTAACTGAAAATTTAGCTCCAAAATATTTAGCTTTACACTAAATACATATGTAGCTTTATGCTAAATATGTAGCTTGGAGCTAAATGTTGTGCTAATAGCCTGAAGATTTGCTAAGTGAATAAATCCTCCATGTTTCCTGTGTAGCTGAACAAACAGCGGGACGTTTTCCATCGATCCGGCCCGATCGGTGCGTCACCATGGCAACCTGAGCTGGTCCCGCCCAGCAGGAGTCAGAATATAATCTGGACCTTTAATCTGCAGGAAGCAGGTCCAGATGTTTCTACGGAACAAAAGTGTTCTCAGATCCTGACCCAGAGGTCAGAGGTCACTGCCTCACATGGAGGCCAAAGGTCATTGAGCAGCTGGTTACAGGAGGAGGAGCAGCTCCAGTGGGGCGGGTCCAGTTGGTTTTGTCAGAACCAGGTTAGTATGGAGAATAATGCAGAAAGGTTTAATCTGGAGGAGGAGGAGGAGGAGGAAGAGGAGGAGGAGGTCCAGGCGGCTCCAGGCTCTGCGTCACGGTTCAGTCAGCTGACAGCAGGAGGAGCTGCTGTCCTTCCTCCTCCTCCTCTTCCTCAGCCTCTCTCTCTGCTCACTCACCCGGTTGGTGGGAATGTGTGTCTGCTGATCCGGTCGGATCGGGTCGGTCGGCATGGAGAGCAGCTGCTTGGAGAGGAAGGAGCCGGTCAGCCAGTCCTGGAGGGAGCAGGGTAGGCTGGTTCTGGTTGGATCTGATTGGGTCCAAATGGTTCTGATTGGATCTGGTTGTTGGGTTCGCAGACGGGACATTTGGACATGCAGCAGGCCGGGTCAAAGGTCAGGTTAATGATTGGTTGCAGGGGAACTGCAGTTAAAGCTGCAGTCCGACCAGAACCAGCTGCTGAGTTCTGCTCATCAAGCAGTCAGCTGGAGGTCTGCAGAGGTCCAAACGGGTCAGGCCCTTGGTGCCGCCTCCCAACCGCTGAGTCGGCGATTAGATCATTGATCCGTTTGGTTCTGGAGAACGGTCCAGAGGTTATCTGGTTCTGACTGGGCCAGGTTCTGTCCTGCTGGAGGTTCTGGATCAGAACCAGGAGGAAACAACAGAACCTATCAGAACCGGCTGGTTCTGGTCTGTTATCATTGATCCAGCTGCATGGTGACTCAGCAGCTGTGTGTGTGTTTGTGTGTGTGTGCCTCAGCTCTGGTTCTGGTGGACCTCTTCTCCCAGCATGCACCTGGCCTGCAGCTGATTTGAATGTTGGACCTTTTATCTGCAGCGCTTTGCTTTTACGACCTGCTTTTACAACCCGGGCCGACTGAACCAGGCTTATCAGTGCCGGGTCGGGTTCTGGACCGACTGAACCCAGATCAGCGGTTCTGACTCGTCTGGGACAGGACTCGGAGTCTCAGCCAAGAGGGACATGGTGATGGCAGCATCATGCTGTGGGAAAAAGGTCAGATAATTATGGGATGGTTGAGATCAGAGTTGATTCATGGGATAGAACGGCCTAGTCAAAGCCCAGACCTGAGTCCAGCTGGTTGTAAATTGGTCCAGATGTTCAGAAGATCTGCAGCCGGACCCGGTTCTGGGTTAAAAACAAGGGCATGCCGCACTTTTCAGATTTATATCTGTAGAAATATTGAAAAACGGAAATAGTTTTCTTTGTTTCCTGTTGTGATGATAAACTCATTTCCATCGCAGGCTGGATGAATTATTTAAATTAAATAAGTTATTGTGAGGAATTTGTCCAGATTTATTAATAAATCGGTGAATATTTTAATACGGTAATAAACTCTCCTGGCTGGTTTATTGATCATATATTGGAAATGAATCAGTAAATATGGTGATTGTCTCCTCCGTGGGGGCCGAGCTGCGCATGTCCCGCCCCCCGCCCACGGAGCGTGATCTCCGGTCAGCCGGAGGCGGAGCCGCCGTGCTGCTGCTGGAGGCTCCGGGAGGTTCAACATGGACGCCGAGCGGGGTTAGTGAGCTTCGATGTCCTCTGGTAGCGCTCTGGCAGCGGGCTTTGGCTGCCCGGGAGGCGCGCGGTGTGGGGCTCAGACCGGCACCTGCTGCGGGAGGAGCCGGCCTCCTGCGGAGGTTAACCCGGACTCTGAGGTTCGGTCCCGGCGTGAGGCGGGGGTCTGTCCGGGGAGAAGGGAGGTGAAGCGGGTCAAACGGGACGAGTTGAACCGGAGCGGTGGTGAAACCAGATCTGTGGCCAGGTAGAGAGCGTTGCGGTGCGGGCTCTATTTTTAGCCGGCTCCGGTGCCGCGGGCAGCCCGTTACCATATGAGGCAGGCGGCCACATTTGGAGCCCCGCTCCCCCTTCCTGCTCCGTCCGGTCCGCCTCAGCCGCTGGTTCTTCTGGGAACATGGCTGTCCGCAGGAAGCTAACGGTTAGCATGCTAACACCGGCGGAAGCGAGGCGGAAACGGCGGTGGGTTGAGCGGAAATGATCATTTCTGGTTTAATCGGAAGCAGCAATCGTGTTTAACTGAATAAAGTTTATATTTAGGTCGAGTTTAAACCCGCTGAGCTGGACGCAGGTTAACCTGCAGGAGGATGAAGTTAGTCTGTGATTCACAGCGTATTAAATATGGGAAGCCTTATAGAAACATCAGCAATAATTTGGTTATTCAGACTCATCACAGAAAACAATCTTAGAAATGACACAACTTAAAACAAAATATTTAACTAGCAAGCTAAATATTTAAGAAGATAAGTAAATATTCTGTAAAAATAATATTCATCTAGTTTTCAAACTAAATATTTAGTTTAGAGCTAAATATTTAGTCAGTGTAAAGCTAAATATTTAGCTTCCAATGTAAGCTTACTAAACATTAGAGCTAAAATTAGTTTGAAATTGTGACATTTATCAGTGAATGAATAACAATAAGGTGCAGATGTGTGTTTTCCTGTGTTTTCTCCTGACAGGCAGAATAATCAAATTATTTTGAGTGTAACTTTATAAACCTGCATAATGATGAGTTGTCCTGTTTTAGCGAGTGGATCAAAGTCTTTCCTCAGGTCTGTGTTTATGGTTCTGGTCCAAAACGGACTACAGGAGGGAGCTACAGGATCTGGACCTTGGACTAGACCACTCTGTTTGGTTCTACTGTAGAATCACAAACTTTAACCATTTAGCAGCTCAAACTGCCTGCAGCGTTAGCTTTAGCATGACATCAGCAGGAAGTGACACGTCTCTGAGCGGTTTGGACCTTCGGAGGCGGGACCTGATCAGAACTTTGGTCCGGTTGAACCAGGTTTCCCTCCATCTTCATGAACCAATCATCTGCTCCGATTCACCTGGATCAGTCATTAATGTTTATCAATTCAGCAGTGAAGCTCTGGTTCTGGTTCTGGTCACCAGGCTTCCAGCAGGTCACCGTCTCTCTGTGTCTGCCCCCTAGTGGTGGAGCTGGTGTACTGGCGCGACGTGAAGACGACGGGCGTGGTGTTCGGCGCGGCGCTGCTGCTGCTGCTGTCGCTCAGCGTCTGCAGCATCGTCAGCGTCTGCTCCTACATCGGCCTGGCGCTGCTCTCCGTCACCATCTGCTTCAGGATATACAAGGGCATCCTGCAGGCCATCCAGAAGTCCGACGAGGGCCACCCCTTCAAGTGAGTCCGCTTCTGACCCGGTGCTGCTCCGTTCTGGCCCGGTTCTGACATGACACCTTAAGATTCAGTGCCTCAGATGTTATAAAGTAGAATAATAAACACTTCCTGCTTCCTGGTCCACTTTGGTTCTGTTGGTTCTGTTCAGTGGTTCTGGTCCAGATGGGATTATTCCAGCACCACGGTTGGTTGATCCGCTTCTGGCTGCAGATCAGAACCTTTCTGAGTCCAGACTCATTAACTGGGATTACCAGGAGCTGAGCTCTGAGAATCTGGACCAGAACCAGCTGGATCAGAACCAAAGTGGATCAGAACCAAACCAGGTTCCTGCTCAGTTTGCAGCTCAGATGAACCCAAACAGGAGCTGGAATCGTTTTTTGATTCTTCAAAACCACAGAACCAGACATGGGGCCGAGTCGGACACTGTTACCATGGAAACCTTCTGACTCACCTCTGTCCCGCCCCGCAGGCTGTACCTGGACCAGGAGGTGGCGCTGTCCGCGGACCTGGTCCATAAGTACAGCGACGGGATTCTGGAGAAGCTGAACTGGACCATCAAGGAGCTGAGGCGTCTGTTCCTGGTGGAGGACCTAGTGGACTCCATCAAGGTGAGGCAGAACCTCTGGATCCGGTCCTGATTGGTTCTGCTAATAAATGGATTATTAAACACGAGGTTCTGACCCAGTTTCTCCCGCTGTTTTCCTGCAGTTTGCGATTCTGATGTGGATCCTGACCTACGTTGGCGCGTTGTTCAACGGTCTCACTCTGCTGATCCTGGGTGAGCGGCAGCGCCCTCTAGTGGCGTTTCTGTGGTAGTGGTGGTTCTGTGGCGGCGCCCCCTGGTGGCGCTGCAGCAGGCGGTCCTCTGGGTTCTGATGATGTCCTCCTGTTGCAGGTCTGGTCGGAGCGTTCAGCTGCCCTATCATCTATGAGAAACACCAGGTAGGACCCTGACATTACCCAGAATGCACCAGCAGTGCTGCTGGAGGTCCGTCCTGGTCTAACTTCCTGTCTCCCTCAGGCTCAGATCGATCACTACCTGGCGCTGGTCACCAACCAGGTCAAGGATATTGTGGAAAAGTAAGTCAACAGAAACTAATATAAAGTCAGACTGAGAATCTTGGCTGAGTTTCAAAATAAAAGCTGTGACTTTAGGAAACAGGCTTTTAATGTGAAAGAGCTTTACCAGGAAGTAGATGGTTCATACCCGATGATGTAACCACGTATCCTAGTGATATGAACACTTTGTGTAATAGAGTTTAAATTCTATTAAATAAATCATTCAGGATCCCAGTGGCGGAGGAGAAGACCTCACTGGTGTTACTGGTGTTACTGGGACAGCTTGTCTGCTTCTCCACACACGTTAATATTCTCAGCATTAATGCGTCTGGCACAGAGCATCACAGATGATGCTGCAGCGTTTCCTCACTTCATTTCTGTCATTTCAATTAGCGTAGTTTTGAGGTCGGTGACCTCTGACCCCTGCTGATGACCTCACAGTGAAACATCCCTTTAAGGCGCTGCTGTCAAGAACATCAAGTGTTTTATTTTGACATGTACGGCGGCTCACTTCCTGCCTCCTGTTTCCTGTTTGTGTTTCAGGATTCAGGAAAAGGTTCCCGGACTGAAGCGTAAGGCGGAGTGAAGGAACGGAAGGTCAAAGGTTGGATTCAGGAAGTCCTGATGGGAGGGGGGGGCTGGAGGAAACGAAATGAAGGAGGAAGAGGAGGATCAGGTGGGCGCTGCCCTTAATGTATTTGTCAGATTATGAAACTTTTCTTTGTTTTTTTTTTTCCATTTCAGAATTCCTTATTTTGTGCTTCTGGGAATTGTTCAGTGGCTTTGATGATGATGATGATGATGATGATCATCATCTGTTTTATTTCTGTGAACCAATCAGTCTCAGAAACATTTTAAAGCTGGTTGGCCCCGCCCCCTTTCCCTCAGCCTATCACAGGCGGCTGGCAGCAGCAAGTTGGGGAGGGGCTGCTGTGAGGAAGAGGAGGGGTCTGCACTAAACTCTTCATCGCTGCTCGGTAGCTGTAGAACCATGTAGAACAATCCGTTACCCTGTTAGATCATCGTCATCCCACTGTCTCCTAGGAAACGGCCGGGCGTTTCCCTCCGCCAGGTGTGTTTCCAGGTGAGGTGGGCGGAGCTTAAAGCGTCTGTTTGTTCTGCTTCTTTAATCGTGAATGATAAACTTCTTCTTCTTCTTCACCTGTGCTGATTAAACTCCGCTGGAGTCGTGTTGTGGAATGCATTGTGAGATGTAAACAGTTATCAATAAAGCTTCTAGACAAACTACCAGAACCGGAACCACGAGTCCTTCATGTCTGCCGCTAACCGGGTCAGAACCGGAACCACCAGAGGGTTCTGGCTAGACAGGAAGTGATGAAAGCAGAACACAGCTTACTCACGTTAATGATCTTTATTTAAATCTGACATAAAAACCTGCCATGCGGCGGCGCCCTCTGCTGGTGAAACATGGTCCCTACATCTGAATAACAAACCAAGTGCTGCAGTTTTACTTTAGTTACAATCTGTTTAAAAACCTCCAGTATATTTACAGAACTCAAAGCATCACTTCAATAATAGTGGATATGTAATATAATTATGTACAATATCATTAAAAGTAATTTCATATGAAAACAGCAGGAAGCTTCTCTGGCCTTATGGATAAATGTGGAGAAATTATTCACAGCTCAGCATGTAGAAAAATTAATGCAGTGTGAAAATTTGGATTAAAATTTTCCTCGCTACTTTTTCAGTCAATAAATTATAAAGAACCAAAACTGATTGAGAATCAATCAGTTTAAATCAGATCAATTTAAACCTGAATGATAAAAGTGAACCACATTTAGTGTGTGTGTATATATATGCAAAATGCTGGCAGGGAAAGCGTACATGGAACGACATAACCAAGTGGCGGGCATAGTGTACAGGAACATCTGTGCAGAATATGGACTGGAAGCCCCGAGGTCAAAGTGGGGAACACCCCCAAAGGTGGTGGAGAATGACCGAGCTAAGATCCTGTGGGACCAGATCCAGACAGACAAGATGGTAATGGCGAACCAACCGGACATTGTGGTGGTGGATAAAGAACAGAGGAAAGCCGTTGTGGTGGATGTAGCAATACCAAGTGACCACAACATCAGGAAAAAGGAGAAACTGGAGAAATACCAGGGCCTCAGAGAGGAACTGGAGAAGGCCTGGAAGGTGAAGACCACAGTGGTGCCTGTGGTCATCGGGGCCCTCGGGGCAGTCACCCCCAAACTGGAGCAGTGGCTACAACAGATCCCAGGAACAACATCAGACATCTCAGTCCAGAAATGTGCAGTTCTAGGCACAGCCAAGATACTGGAGGAGAACCTGAAGCTCCCAGGCCTCTGGTAGAGGACCCGAGCTCAGAGGATGAAAGAGACCACCCACGGAGGGTGAGAGGGGAATTTAATTTATATATATATATATATATATATATATATAATTTATATATATATATATATATATATATATATATATATATATATATAATTTATATATATATATATATATATATATATATATATATATATATATATATATATATATATATATATATATATATATAAACGTCAGAGCAAATTTCCGCCATTTATGACTTTTGGAATAATTTAATTTTATCCCTGCCTGCAGTTTGTTCCTGCCAGTGAAGCTGATGAAAACTTTGTATATTTTCAGGATCTCAAGCACTTTGAATTGCCTTGTTGCTGAAAATGTGCTATATAAATAAAATTACCTTACCTTAAGTGAAAAATGTTGACACCATAAAGTATTTTTTCTTTTATTATCCATGTTTTTGATTTAAATATAAAACATCCAGAAACTTTTTACTAAACTATTAAATTAGCAAATTATGAACTTGGCTAAAAACAACATAGATTTTAAAATAAATTTCTCGAGTTTGTTGTGGAGTTTAGACTAATAATATTTTGTAACCTAACAAATTTCTGTATTTTATTGTGAAAGGTTTTCTCTCTTTTATCCATGAGGCCCTGAAGTATGGAGGAATTTTTCTGACATAATCTTGGAGCACACATTTTCAGTCTGAAAGCAGGATTTCATGTCTTTTGTTCTCAAAACTTGTAACGCTGCGCAGGTTGCTACAATCGACACACAGGCACACCTGCTGAAGGAAACAAACGCACGCAGCACTTTCATTCTATTGGCTGAGAGGTTGCCAGGCGACTGTGCCAAAAGTTGTTTTCAGAAGCAAGCAAAGAGTCTGAGCAGAGACTAAGTGTGAGCGCCAGCAGAAGTTTTGAGAAGAAAGACATGAAGTCCTGCTTTCAAAATGAAAATGTGTGCTCTTGGATTATGGCAGGAAAATTCCTCCATAAGGAAGCATTTGTTCTGAAATATCCAGTCCTTCGTCTCTAAGGTGCCAATGTGTGGAGGCTCCGTCCCCTGCAGCTCACTGGTGCGGAGCGCCCTCAGGTGGTTGGCTGCAGCAGCAGGACGGCCAGCAGGTTGCTCTCTGACTCCGCCCACTCCGCCCTCACCTGCAGCCTCACCTGCTCCCCCTGCCGGAGCAGCAGGAGCCCCACCCCGCCCACAGGCCCCGCCCTCTCCACCTGCCGCTGTAGCAGCGTCACCGGAGCCCCGCCCCCTTCGTGGCCCCGCCTCAGCAGGATGTGGGCGGAACCTGGCCTCAGGTCCAAGGTGAGGATGAACAGGTAGAGTCCGTCCAGTGGCGCCGTGAAGAGTCTGGAGTTCTGACCCGGTCCAAAACTGATGGTTCTGACTGATCCACCTACAAACAGCACGGAGACGCCTGATTGGTTGGAGGGGATTGGCTCACCTGAGGAGGAAAGATGATAATGAGGAGGTGAGTTCTGATGCTAGACTGATCAAGTTCTGACTCACCTGGTGACTCCCTCCGACTGCGCTGGCCGCTGCCTCCTCCACCTCCTCCTCCTCTCCCTCCCCTCTTCCTGTCCCTCCTCTTGGTCAGCTCCAGCAGCCGGTCCAGCTGCAGCGTGTCTCCGGACGCCGCCAGCGCCTCAGCGTTGCTGAAGACGTTCTTGAAGACCTTCAGGTGTTCCTCCAGGCCCCTCCGCAGCCAGAGCACCTCCGCCTGCAGCGCCACCTCCCGTCCTGTAGGGGGCACCGCGCTGCTGTTGCAGGAGCAGCTCCGCTCCTCCGCCCGGACCAGCCTCTGCTCCTGCTGCTCCACCTTCCTCTGCAGGTCCCGCAGGCTGTCTGCAGCGCTCTGCTCCGCCTGCAGGAGGCGCTGGTTCTCCCTGAGCGGAGCGCCGCTGTTCCCCCGGCGGCCAGCAGGGGGCCAGGGGGCCTGGTCAGCAGCGGGGATCTCCTCTCTGCTTCCTGGTTATTAATATTCACAAATACTCATTAATATTATCTGAATATATATATATATATATATATATATATATATATATATATATATATATATATATATATATTAGAGGTGTGCCGATCGATCGGTCACCGATCATAATCGGGCCGATTTTCGTGAAAAAGTGCATGCTCGGTGATCGGCGATCATTGTCTCTTTTACCGATACCGATCACCTGCTTCTCATTTCCAGCCTGCCTGTGCAGCTGGTCTCCTCTTTCCTTCACTGCGCAAACGCGCAGCAACAAATCCTAAGCGATGTGGAACTATAACGCACTGAGTGAATGGGGAAGTTTGCGTGTTGTGGGGAAAATTGAAGCAGGTCAAAATGCATCAACACAACGAAGCTAATATGGCATAAAAACAATGAGATACTGGACGGAGTTTGGCTGCATCGAGGCTCACTGCAGTAAAAAAGACATACGGAGGATCAGACAGCAGGTAAAGCAGCGCACAGCTACAAACACTCACCCGGATTAGCATGACGGTCAGAAAGCTAAACAAATAACCTGGAAAATTATTTCAGTCTTCGAGCTGCGATGTCAGACGCTGGTTCTGCTCTCCTGTTGAACCGCTGCTACGCTACAGGTAGTAATATCTGACAGACGGAGCTTCGCTTCTGCTCCACCTGGTAGTGACTCTCACACCGAACCTGCTTAAAGCTGCAGCATCTTAACCTAAAAATACATTTTACCTACGTATTAAAACTTTCGCTGTCCTAACATGAGACAGATAATCTCTGAGAAAAGAACCGATCTCCTCCCTGTTCTGCATAATTACTCCGCTCAGTCAGAAACAGCCAATCAGAACTAATCAGCTAGCCGCCATGCTAACAGGAAGTTTTCATTCAGTAACTCTGGATTGTTTATTGTAATGGAACCTGTTTTTGCCTTTGAATGTTAAGTTTTATACTTGAACTTCTTGGCAATGTTGAGAGGTTTTATTTTGGCTCTTTGCGTTATTTAGCCTCTTCAGAGCCTTCATATGTTATCAGTCTGTTAAAGATAGTATTATCAATAGCAGTACAATTTGCACAAAGCCTGTTTTGTTTAGTTTTCTTCTTGAAAAAAGTTATTAAAAACAAGTGTTTGTCTAAATTAAGGTGAATTCATGGTTCCTTTTTCCACATAATGTAACCGGTAGTGTTTATGATAAAAAAATAATAATTATGTGATCGGTATCGGTGATCGGTATCGGTGTATCGGCCCTCATGGGTGATCGGTATCGGTATCGGCAGGAAAAAACCTGATCGGCACATCCCTAATATATATATATATATATATATATAAATAAATGAAGAGATAAAGCTGGATCAGAGTTTATAATGGAACCAAACTGTCTCCATGGAGATTTTTTCTAAATATTTCTGTTTTATGATCAGTTGGATAAAAATCAAAATAATGTTTATAATTTACAAATATTTGCTGTTCTTTCAATCTACCACCACTAGATGGCGCCAATGGTTCTCTGATCGTACAAATCGGTACCATAGAGCTTCAACAGAACCTCCAAACGGATCAGAACTTTATTTCTGATAGAAATAAATATAATGGAAACAGATTCTGAGTTTAGTTTGATCTGTTCATGTTTTTATTAAAATCATGAACCTTTGTGCTAATTAATGAGTTTGTTTCAGTTAAACATGAAGTTTATTTAAACCAGCAGAGATCTGTCAGTCCTGGTCAGAAGCTACTCCAGGTGATTCCAGGAGATTCCAGGTGATTCCAGGTGACCCTACCTGCTCCTGACTCCTGTAGCTCCGCCTCCTCGCGGCTCTTCAGTCGCTCCTGCAGCTGGCGGAGCTGCTCCTTCAGGGCGGGGACGGAGTGGGCCTCCTGGTCCTGCAGGGGCCACTCCAGGAACTCCAGCACCTCCTCGCCCAGGAGCAGCTGCAGCACGTCGCTGTGCCGGATGGCGTCCTGCAGCAGCGACTGGAAGGACGCGGACAGCATCTTCACCTGCTGGTCCAGCTGGACGTCCTCGTCCTGCAGCACCGACACCGACCTGATGAGCTGGGCCAGGCTGAAGTCCAAGGTTCTGGTTCTGTTCTGCTCCAAGGCCACGGACTGTTTCACCTGTAGGGGGAGCACCAGAGTTACCTTCAGTCTGTAGAACCTCTGATTCCGATTCCGGTTCTCTGAGGTGCGATGAAATTGTAATTTTCAGAACTTTTAAGGACCTGACAGTCCAGTAGACCCGGTTCTGTTGGGACCAAAAATTCAACATTTGATGCATTTACTCTCTGCTGAGTCAAACCAACCTGTTCCCCTCCTTGCCTGTGGGGGCGCTGCACCAAGAACCACTGAAGGAAACGACACAAAAACCTCTGAAGACGCTGAGAGCAACTTCCTTCTTCACCAGATGGAAACAAGATGGAGGCGTCAGATTTTAGCGGTTGGAGGATTTCTCTTTAGGCTAAAGACCAGGTGCCATTTTTGCTGTTAGCGCTAGGCTAACATGTTAGCTTTGGTTGTTTTTACCCAGAATGCCCTGTGCTGTAGTCCACTTCCTGCTTTTGGAGCGGTCTCCGGTCTGCTTGGCGTTCACATTCAAACCAAACCAGAGTTAATTTCAACCGAACCCAGACCGAGGTTTGGAGGGCCAAAGGTCAGAGGTCAGTTAGCGTTCACACCTCACCAACTGAACCGGATCTCTAGACAAGCGGACTGGAGTTGTGTTGAAACGGACTGAACATTACTGGTAGAAATGATGCAGCCTTAGTTGGACGTAATGAGAATCATCTCCTGTAGTTCTATGATCAGAACCAGAACCTCTAAATGAACGAACCTGCTCCAGATCCGCCTGCAGCGCCTCCACCGCCGGCTCCCAGTCGCTGGCTCTGCCCCACAGAGGCCCGCCCACCTCGCTGTTCTCCTCCAGTTCCAGCCTGTTCTGATTGGCCAGCTGTGTGACATTGGCCACACCTCTCTCCAGGTGAGCCACCGCAGCGTTCAGGTCGCCGCATTTGCAGTCGTTGGTTGGGTTGAGGTTGTGGAAATCCTTGTACAGGTTGTCCACATCCTTAGTGTTCTCCCACAGGTCTTTCTCGTAGCGCGTCAAGTTCACCGCCAGCTGCTCCACCAGCCGCTCCACCGTCACCTTGGACTTCTCCACCTCCAGACCCGTCTCCATGAACAGAATCTGGCTTTTCCGCGCCGTCTGGTTGATCAGTTTCTCCAGATTCTTCAGCTGCAGCGCCATCTGCTGGTTGTCGGCTGAAGTGACCTCCACGTCCTCCGTCAGCTCCTCCACCTGCACAGAAACACACCTGGCCTCCAGTCGACATGCTCAGCTCTGATTGGACCAGCTGCTGTCCTGATTGGATGAACCTTGACGGTGTTGTTGACCACCATGTTGTCCAGCCGTGTGATGGCGTCCCACAGGGCCGTGTTGTCGGCTGGGCGTTGGGGGAAGAGCTGGTGGTCCGCAGGGGTCTGGTCCCGGTCCATCTTCATTCCAGCCTGTGTTGCGTTCAGGGCCTGCAGGCAGACCTTGTTCAGAGATTTAAAGTGGTTGGAATAAAATGATTGTGACCACTGATGGTAGTTTCTGACCTGCAGCACCTTCTGCTGGTGCTTCAGCTCCTGGTCCACCTCCACCCTGAAGCTGCTCAGGTTGAGCTGCAGCTCGTCATGCTGGGACCTCAGTCTGCTCTCCGTGTCGCTGCGCCATTCCTGGATCTGCCTGCGGACGTTGCCGATCTGCTGGAACATCCCGTCCAGTTTGGATTCCAGCTTCTCCTGGGCACCTTCCTCCTCCTGAAGCTCCACCCCGTGCCAGCTGACCTTCATCTCTGCCACATCTTGAGACAGCGCCCCCACATGGTGGTGGAGGCGCTCCAGAGAGCGGTTGAAGCCCTCCAGGATGGGGTGCAGTTGGGACAGGACCAGCACCATCATGTCGGGGACGGGGAGGGCTGCAGGGACGTCTGGGTAAGGCAGAACCACATCCTCTACGACTGACGGACACACAGTTTAACACGATCAGCTCTACAGAGACCAAAACATTCAGGGCAGCAAACACAACAGAACATCACAGGATCATCAGCATCAAGACAAATTCTGCTTTTATTCTGGGTAATAAAACAAACAGCGGAGATCCAAGGAGGGACCCCTGAGGAACACCTTCTGGTACTGAAGCTGAGGTACGAATCATTAGCTCCCTGATGAAATCACTCAAAGCTCTTTATGTTTCTAGTAGACACTGATTAGTAGACATCAAGGTGATTGAAACCATTCCTGAGGATTTGATCAGAACTGAACATTACATCAGGAACTCTGGTTAGCATAGCTAATGGCACTTGAACACATGAAGTACTCTGACACTTTTGGTAAGAAGGAAATTCATGATGCTAAAGGATATGAGACACCAATTGATGGTGAAGGGTACTCTGCCATTTCCAAACATCTCCTGGATGATGCATCAGAGCACCAGGAGGCAGAATCTGTCTCAAAGTCTCAAACAAACCTGGGCGGCCGAAGGCAGAAAGCTTCAGAACGGTCTAGAGAAAATAATCAGGTGTCTCGGTTGTACTGAGCGGTTCGGTGCAGGTTGCGAACTGATCCACCTGCAGTCGTAGGACAAAGGTACGGTCCGGAAGGGAGGGGCTACTGGCTACGTTTTGGGTTCAATGAGCTGATGGAGGAAACGCTCTCCTGATTAAACCAAACCGTGTCAGAAACGAGGCGCTGGTGTCCAGAAGGACCCAGGTTCTGCCGGGCCATCGATGGAAATGGAGCAGAATGTCAGAATCTGGAAGATTTAAAGGATCTGCTGGTCCGGGCCGGCGCCGACCCAAAACAAACCTCCCAGTTCAAGGATATGAAGATGATGAGACCAAACCTCAGCACTACCGAGGTCAGAGTTCATCAGGACTATACGTCTCCTAATGAGTTCTGGTTCTGGTTCTGGTGCAGGAGGGACCGAGGCATCCAGTGAAATATATTTGCTTCCTTTCCAGGTCGGTTCTGGTAGGATTTGAGGCCGACCCAGTCTGAGGTTCTGTTGATGACAGAAACAGGTCAGCTCTGACCCGTTTGGACCTGCTGGTTCTGACCGGAACCAGAGGCAGAGAGGTTTCTATCTAAAGCCCGTCTGAGTCATTCAGAACCAACAGAAACTTCTTCCTGTGGGAAGGTCCAAACCTGGCACCTCATGTTTGCAGAGCAGCTTCTCACGCCCACACGGGCCCAACCGGACCCAACCGGGCCCAGCCGGACCTCCCTGGAGACCGGTTCTTAAACGGACCCAGATCCATACCAGGCTCTCCCAGAACCACCCTGCTGGGTCGGCTGTTGGACCAGTCAGACTGAAACCAGAACCTTCTGCAGGTTAAACCACCAGGTTCTGGTTCTGGTTCTGCAGGATGGGAACCTCCAACTGGTTCTGGAGCCAGATTTCTGGAGCTTTCTCCTGCTGATTTCATATAAAAATCTCCGGTTCTGCAAACATCAAGAACCAGAATCAGAACCGACCCGACCCTGGAATCTGTTCTGCTGGTTCTAGACCATTTGGTCCAGATCAGGGCCCGGTTCTCCTCCTCTTCTCCAACACTTGCTTTGTTTCTCCCAGAAAGGTCAAAGGTCACACTGCGACATGAAACCTGGCAGGCACGTGCAGAGGGGGGGGCTAGGGGGGCTTGAGCACCTGCCCCTTTCGCTCCTTGCGCCCAAGGGCCCTTTTGGTCATATTTATTTATTTATTGGTATTATTTCCTAAGCCCTCTTCTGACACATAATAACATGTACTAAAATTATTATTTTTTTTGTTGGGGTTTCTTTGTACAACATAATAAGCCCTCCGGTCACCTTGTTACCTTTGACCTTTTGCCTGTGACTCAGTTGCCTCTCCGCAGTGAGATAAGGCGGCTAACTGGAGCTCAACGTAGCGAACATTCAGATTACAGATCAGTTTTTGGTGAATTAAAATGTTTCTGGTGAATAAAGTGGAGCAGACCTGCTGCTTGTCAGATGACGGAAAACGTTGAAGTCTCGTTTCTGCTTCAGCGGTTTAAGCAGAGAGGTAATGAGATACAACAGACACTGACAGGCCTCTGTCTGCCTTTCTCTGAAGAACTACTGAGGGGAGGAGACAGCCAGGTGAGGAGAAACTGTTCTGATCTATCATTCAGGATTTTTATCACACAGACATTAGGCTGTTGTTGTTGTGCTACTAGCTAGCTGCTAGCTAACGACTTTGCTAGCAAAGCTAGATAACTGAAAGCTTCTTCCCTTTATCGTTAATGATATCAGTCATTCTTCAGTATTGATTATGCAATAGGGGAACATCGCCTGTCCCAAACCGATCATCTCCATAATGGATTTATGTCTAATTTCCTTTGCTGCATAATGTACATTTATTCTGGCGTTAGGTAAATGCATCTAGGAGAATAGCACTTAGATAAAAGTCCAACAAGGATATTCATTTAGAATTAAAAATAACTCACCCTGAATTACCATGATAGATAAAATGTACAACCCCTGGCAAAAAGTATGGAATCACCAGTCTTGGATGAGCACTCATTCAGACATTTCATGCTGTAAAACAAACTCAGATCAAAAACATGATACAATATTAAGGTTGTTCCAAAGTGCAACTTGTTGGCTTTCAGGAACACTCAAAGAAATGAAGAGAAAACATTGTGGAAGTCAGTGAATGATACTTTTATTGACCAAACACAGGGAAATAAATATGGAATCACTCAATTCTGAGGAAAAAAGTATGGAATCATGAAAAACGCATAAACAAAAGACCATTCAAAATACATCACTAGTATTTAGTTACACCACCTTTGGCTTTTATAACAGCTTTCAGTCTTTGAGGCATGGACTTCATGAGTGACAAACAGTATTCTGCATCAATTTGGTGCCAACTCTCTTTGATAGCAGTTGCCAGATCAGCTTTGCAGGTTGGAGCCTTCTTGTGGACCATTTTTTTCAATCTCCACCACAGGTTTTCAATTGGGTTGAGATCTGGACTATTTGCAGGCCATGACATCGACTGAATGTGTCTTTCTTCAAGGAATGCCTTCACTGTTTTTGCCCTATGGCATGATGCATTGTCATCTTAGAAAATTATTTCATCATCACCAAACATCTGTTCAATTGAAGGGATGAGGAAACTGTCCAAAATGTCAATGTAAACTTGTGCATTGATAGAAGAATTAACCACAGTCATCTCCCCAGTGCCTTTGCCTGACATGCAGCCCCATATCATCAAGGACTGTGGAAATTTGGTTGTTTTCTTCAGGCAGGCCTCTTCATAAATCTCACTGGAACGGCACCAAACAAAAGTTCCAGCATCATCATCTTGTCCAATGCAGATTCTTGACTCATCACTGAAGACAACTTTCATCCAGTCATCCACAGTCCATGATTGCCTCTCCTTAGCCCATTGGAGTCTCGTTCTTTTATGTTTAGGTGTCAATGCTGGTTTTCATTTAGCTTTCCTGTATTGAAATCCCATCTCCTTTAGGTGATTTCTTACGGTTCGGTCACATACATTGACTCCAGCTTCCTCCCATTTATGCTTCATCTGTTTAGTTGTACTTTTTCGGTTTTCAAGACAAATGGCCTTAAGTTGTTTGTCTTGACGCTTTGATGTCTTTCTTGGTCTACCAGTACGCTTGGCTTTAACAACCATTCCATGCTGTTTGTATTTGGTCCATATCTTGGATACAGCTGACTGTGAACAGCCCACATCTTTAGCAACCATGCGTGAAGGGTTACCTTCTTCAAGAAGTTTCACAATCCTCTCTTTTGTTTCAAGGGACATTTCTCTTGTTGGAGCCATGGTTCTCGCCACTCCACTTCGTCCAGCAGCCCTCCAAGGTGTCATGACTGCAGGTGTTTTTAACTGCACACTAACGGGCACATCTAATCTGGGGCAGGTGTCCATTTAGGGAAAGGAAATAGAATGGGTGTGTCCTTTTTTTTCTACCTCCAATTTGAGTGATTCCATACTTTTTTCCTCAGAATTGAGTGATTCCATATTTATTTCCCTGTGTTTGGTCAATAAAAGTATCATTCACCAACTTCCACAATGTTTTCTCTTCATTTCTTTGAGTGTTCCTGAAAGCCAACAAGTTGCACTTTGGAACAACCTTAATATTGTATCATGTTTTTGATCTGAGTTTGTTTTACAGCATGAAATGTCTGAATGAGTGCTCATCCAAGACTGGTGATTCCATACTTTTTGCCAGGGGTTGTATGTGATAAAAGTAATTAATGAAGGGAAAAAACTCAACCAGACTTTAAGTTTAGGGTCTGGTTCACAGAGTATGAAGTTAAATTTCCCCCCAATTATTCAATGACTATATATATAAAAAAAAAAAAATTCCCCTCGCACCCTCCGTGGGTGGTCTCTTTCATCCTCTGAGCTCGGGTCCTCTACCAGAGGCCTGGGAGCTTGAGGGTTCTGCGCAGTATCTTAGCTGTGCCTAGAACTGCACATTTCTGGACTGAGATGTCTGATGTTGTTCCTGGGATCTGTTTGAGCCACTGCTCCAGTTTGGGGGTGACTGCCCCGAGGGCCCCGATGACCACAGGCACCACTGTGGTCTTCACCTTCCAGGCCTTCTCCAGTTCCTCTCTGAGGCCCTGGTATTTCTCCAGTTTCTCATGCTCCTTTTTCCTGATGTTGTGGTCACTTGGTATTGCTACATCCACCACAACGGCTTTCCTCTGTTCTTTATCCACCACCACAATGTCCGGTTGGTTCGACATTACCATCTTGTCTGTCTGGATCTGGAAGTCCCACAGGATCTTAGCTCGGTCATTCTCCACCACCTTTGGGGGTGTCCCCCATTTTGACCTCGGGGCTTCCAGTCCATATTCTGCACAGATGTTCCTGTACACTATGCCCGCCACTTGGTTATGTCGTTCCATGTACGCTTTCCCTGCCAGCATCTTGCACCCTGCTGTTATGTGCTGGACTGTCTCAGAGGCCTCCTTGCACAACCTACACCTTGGGTCTTGTCTGGTGTGGTAGATCTGAGCTTCTATTGCTCTGGTGTTTAGGGCCTGTTCCTGGGCGGCCAGGATGAGGGCCTCCGTGCTGTCCTTGAGTCCAGCTTTCTCCAGCCATTGGTAGGATTTCCTGATATCAGCCACTTCAGTTATTTGTCGGTGGTACATCCCATGTAGGGGCTTGTCTTCCCATGATGGTTCCTCCAGCACCTCGTCCTCTGTTCCCCATTGCCTGAGACATTCGCTGAGCACATCGTCCGTTGAGGCTTTGTCCTTGATGTATTTATGGATCTTAGATGTTTCATCCTGGACAGTGGCTCTCACACTCACTAGTCCTCTGCCTCCTTCCTTATGGCTCGTGTACAGTCTCAGGGTGCTGGATTTGGGGTGGAACCCTCCATGCATGGTTAGTAGCTTCCGAGTCTTAACATCCGTGGCCTTCATCTCTTCCATTGGCCAGCTAATTATTCCGGCAGGGTATCTGATTACTGGTAAGGCATAGCTGTTTATTGCACGGATCTTGTTCTTGCCATTGAGCTGGCTTCTCAGGACTTGCCTTATTCGTTGGAGGTATTTGGCTGTGGCTCCTTTCCTTGTGACCTCATCGAGGTTGCCATTTGCTTGTGGTATTCCCAGGTACTTGTAGCTGTGCTCTATGTCTGCTATCGTTCCCTCTGGGAGTGAGACCCCTTCTGTGCGGACGACCTTCCCTCTCTTTGTAACCATCCGGCCACACTTCTCTAGTCCGAATGACATCCCAATGTCAGTGCTGTAGATCCTGGTGGTGTGGATCAGTGAGTCGATGTCTCGCTCGCTCTTGGCGTACAGCTTGATGTCATCCATGTAGAGGAGGTGACTGATTGTGGCCCCATTCTTAAGTCGGTATCCGTAGCCAGTCTTGTTGATGATTTGGCTGAGGGGGTTCAGGCCTATGCAGAACAGCAGTGGGGACAGAGCATCTCCTTGGTATATGCCACATTTGATGGACACTTGTGCAAGCGGTTTGCAGTTGGCTTCAAGGGTGGTTTTCCACAGCCCCATCGAGTTTGCAATGAAGGCTCTTAGAGTCCTATTGATGTTGTACATCTCTAAGCATTCAATGATCCAGGTGTGTGGCATTGAGTCATAGGCTTTCTTGTAATCAATCCAAGCGGTGCACAGGTTGGTGTGTCGGGTTTTGCAGTCTCGGGCGACTGTGTGGTCTACAAGGAGTTGGTGTTTGGCTCATGTATTTATCCATGTGTCCGCTTATCTTAGCCGCTATGATGCCTGACATGAGCTTCCATGTTGTAGAGAGACAGGTTATTGGCCGATAGTTGGATGGGACTGAACCCTTTGAGGGATCCTTCTGGATCAGGATTGTGCGCCCTTCAGTTAACCATTCAGGGTGAGTCCCATTCTGTAGCAGCTGGTTCAGTTGAGCTGCCAGTCGCTCATGGAGGGCAGTGAGTTTCTTTAGCCAGTAGGCATGGATCATGTCAGGCCCTGGTGCTGTCCAGTTTTTCATACCTGAGACTCTTTCTTGGACATCTGCCACAGTGATGGTTACCGGGGCTTGTTCAGGGAAGTTGCTGTGGATCTCGTAGAGAGGTTAGCCACTGTGCCTTGCTGCTGTGGGACGCCTCCCTTTCCCTTTCCAGTATTGTTCAGTCTCCAGCCTTGGTGGGTCTGCTCTGTTGTTAGTACCCTGCCATTGAGAGTACACTTTAGCTGGTTGGGTGGAGAAGAGCCGGTTGTTCTCTCTTGTGTATCTCTTTAGGCGGCTGGCCAAGGCTTGGAGCCTTTGTTTGGCAGTTTCGAGTGCTTCAGGTATGGGCATCTGGCTGTACTTCTTGGGTACTGATCTTTTCATTGCACCCTTAGGAGCTCTGACAGCTGGCTCACTTCCCTCCTTGTTATCTTGATCTTAGCCTCTAACCGTCTTTTCCATGATGGATATTGGGTCTCATGGTTGCTCTTATAGCCGAGCATTTCAAGGATCACTGATGCTGAATTGTATATCAGCTCATTGGTTTCTGTTACGGTGTTGGTAGGGATTGTTCTCAATGCTGCATTCACATCTTCAATGAGACTTTCTGATGGTACTTCACTTGCCTGGTGTTCATTCGGGCCATGATTCTCTCTCTCAGGTCAGTTGCTGTCTCGTTCAGCTTTGATAGTTCGTTCATTACTGGGGCTGCATACCCAGTCTCGGGGTGGGGAGTAGTTAACTCCCCCCTGACCTTACCTTTGGGCTCCTCCCTTATGCCGTAGCATTTGTGTTGTACCTCGTCAATCTCAAGTTGTGATAGCAGTTGCCGTTTGCGGATGTTGGAGCACTGAGCTACTAGTTGTTTGGCAGTCATTGTAGACTGTGGGTGTCGAAGTAACCATTCCACCCTCAGTCTTTGCATGTAACCCCTCTGACTAGGGTTACTTGAGTAGTAGCATTCCAACAGATCCATGTTTTCGTCTCTCGCCCATTTCCGTCTTGTTCCAGTAGCCCATTTTTCATCAAGGTGCTCTGGTTCCCCAGCACCTGACGCAGACCTTGTTTGGCCGGGCGACGTCTGAGCCGGCATGTCATGCTTATCAGTGTCTCTCATGGTATGAGGTAGGCTATATAGCTCCAAGGGTCTTGCCTAGGGACCCACACTGCATAGCTCAATTGCACTGTTGTAACTTGCCCCAACCTGGATTCGAACCCCGGTCTCCCAGGTGGTAGACTGGTGTCTTACCCACTGAGCTATACAGTCAGCTATATATATATATATATATATGTATATATATATATATATATATATATATGTGTATATATGTATATATATATATATATATATGTGTATATATATATATGTATATATATATATATATGTGTATATATGTATATATATATATATGTATATATATGTATATATATATATGTATATATATATATGTATATATATATATGTATATATATATATATATATATATATATATATAATAACCTCAGTTAAGTAAAATAAAATTGTAATCAAAACTTTTGGATTTGTAATGATTCCTTTTTTTAAAAACAAAAAGTTTTGTTTAAAAACTTTTCTTAAATTAAATAACTCATTTTTGTCTTGTGAACTTAAAAAGTTATTTGCCAAACAAACTTTTATTTGCACACATCAGGAATCTTGTGTTGTGATTTTAGGCCCCGCCCACGACATCATGTGAGAATCACAGCAAAACTTTGAGTCACAAATAAAAACTTAGATTAGCAAGAAAAGATTTATGACATGAGCAAATAAGTTTGTTTGGCAAATAATTTTTCACTTCATGAGACAAAAATGTGTGATTTTAATTTTAAGAAAAGTTTTTAAAGCTAAACTCAGTGGGTTTTCTCATGGTGACATGCATTAACAATTTAATATTTGCTTTTGTTCTTTTTTCTGCAGTTCCAGTTAAAGTTTGATGCAGCTCTGCTTTCCTGAATGAACCATCTTCATCTCCACTGCAGCAAACAGGCAGCTCTGTTTTATAGATTAGTCACTAAAAGGCTGCATTGGGCCTTGTTTATATTTTTAATAGTGTAATTCTGTAAAGACTAAATATGTCTGGTGGTCCAGCTCTGATTTACATTTCTTGCTAAATTGCGGGTTTGAATATTGCAAAACTTTCTTATAACAAAATAGACCTGCAGAAAGAAATGACTAATAAAATATCTTACATATACATAGTTGTATGATCTATATAGGGATTTTCCTTAGCTTTGATTGTACATGTCACAATTTTGTTATTATTGTTTATTAAACTCTGAAAGCTGAGTGGTTTGTTCATATTCTGTCCTAGAAGGCGGTTAGATGGGCCCTTTTTTTTGAGCACCTGCCCCTTAGTGGTCTCTGCACGGCCCTGAAACTGGTCCAATTGGATCGGGTCAGGCAGAACCTGAACTCTCCAGGAGAACCAGAATGATGGTGGGCAGGCAGTGAGGTCAAAGGTCACAGAGGACATGTGGGAAACAGGAAGTGAGGGTGTGATATCATCGATGGTCATGTGACATCAGTTAAAACATTCCTCTGGTTCTGGTTCTGGTCTCACCCTGAGACGGGCTCCCAGGCGGCGGCCGGTTCTGATTCTGGTGGTAAGCCGGGTGGTGCTGGTGGTGAGTGGGGGGGTTTCCTGGGTGGGCGGAGCCGTGGGGGTCGGTGAAGGTCGTCTGATGGTCGTTCTGCTCCCGGTCCGGGTCGGCCCGACGCTGAAGTCCAGCTGGGCCACCTGAAACAGAGCAGAGTTCTGCTTCATTAATGGGTTTGGGTCAGAACATCCCAGAAACGGGTCACCAGAACCGGTTCAGATGAAATATAAAAAGGTTCTGGTTTAAAATTCTAATAAATGTTTCATATCTTCTTCTGTGGTGGAGAAACACGAGGTCCATCAGAACCGCAGCAGAACCTCTCAGAGTATCTAATATTTGATCCATTTTATTTGGGCTTCAGCACAAAACTTTATTTTGACTGAAATTAAAACAGAAAGGAAAATCAGTCAAGTTCAGATTTTATTTGCTATTAAATTATTTAAATTTGATGACATCACTTTAGCTCCGCCCACCGAGAACAAAGCCAAGGGTTCCTGGGGTAAAACTTTCAAACCATCTCTAAAAACAAATAATTTCAAAATATATTTTCTAAGTATTACAGGAAGTCTTTGCCACCAAACAGGAAGTGGCTACTGAATGAGCCGATTTATCGTAATGTGAACGGTAATACTGCCGCCTAGTGGTGAGGTGCGGTATGACGGGCGATGTGAAACCGAACTTCGAGGTTTAATGACCAAAACAAATAAAATTCAGTTTATCATGATAAATAATCCTTATTCTATCTGAGTCAGGATCTGCTACCATGAAGTCTTATCTGCCGGTTTTAGTTCCATCTTCATGAGTCGAACCGCAGAGAGGAAGAGGAGGACGAGGAAGAGCGCTGGACTGGATTTATTAACTCAACCAGGCAGAACCAAACCTTTGAGGCTCCAGGGAAACATCTAGAACAGCAGCTCTATAGATCTACAGTAACAGATTCTGGTGTCACGTTTTAAGGATTTATTCATTATTTGTTATTTTTTATCACAGATTTAAGTAAAGAGAAGAAGAAATCAGAGGAAGAATCGAGAACCAGACCGGACCGAACCGGGTCTCACTGTAGGACTGCAAACATCTCAACTCTGATGAAATCAACAGGAAACCGACCAGAACCTCAACGTCCTCCAAGGGAGGTTCTGGTTCTGCCTTTAGCGTGTTATTTCTGCGGTTCTGGTTCTGGTTCCAGCGTGCTCTTCCTGCAGTTCCTCTCATTGTCTGCTGGGAGCTCGGCCCACAGGAAGCAGCTTGAATCAGAGGCGTGGTGGGAGCGGACCCGACCCGACCGGAACCGACCGGGCCGGACCGTGTGGAGGTGAGGCAGCTCTGCTTTGTTGCGCTCTAAAGGTCAGAGGTCTATTTTAGTGTTTGGTTCCCAGGGGGTAGAAATACTGCCGTAAACAACCGGACCCCTCAGAACCAGAACCAGAACCAGAACACAGGACCCAGCCTGGAGGAGGAAGCGGCTTGTCTCTGAGTCAAAGATGGCGGCAAAAAACTAACTAGAAAACAAAAACATGGCAGCAGGTTTCTGAGTGAAGCTCAGAGCTCCAGCTGGTCACTGCTGGGCACGGCAGAGGCAGCAGGGTGATGGGGGACTGGTCTGTCTGTAGCTGGTAGAAGCAGCAGAGTCACTGATCTGCCTCCAGAATCAAACTCCACCCGTATGAGCTGCTCTGACTTTACAACCAAACGCACCCAGCAGCTTCCTCTGACCTCAAGACGTTTCCTCCCGTCTCTGCTCAGTGTGTGTGTGTGTGTGTGTGTGTGCGTTTGTTTGTGATACCTTGTGGGGACGATTTTCCTGACATATACTACGTTGTGGGGACCAATTGCTCCTCGTGGGGACCGGAGCCTGGTCCCCACGAGGGGAAACCCTGTTTATGGGTCAGGGGTCAGAGTTAGGGCTAAGGTATGAATTGAGTTTTGGTTGGTTAGGGTTAGGAAAAGGGTAAAGGTCAGGTTTAGGCTGTAGAAATGAATGGAAGTCAATGGAAAGTCCCCACAAAGATAATCAGACAAACGTGTGTGTGTGTGTGTGTGTGTGTGTGTGTGTGTGTGTGTAGGGGGGATGGAACGGGTCAGAACAACCCGACCTGGTTCTGAGAGGAAGCCGGCCTCTCAGAGACACTTCAGTTTCTGTTTTCTTTTATCCTTAAATCTGTTCTGAACTTTTGGTCTCTGTGCAGAAACGTGGACCTGGTTTCTCCTGTAGTTTGCTTGGGTCGCATTTTCCAGTTTTATGTTTTTTGAACTTACACATCACAGTATTTGCTGCAGATCTGGTCGTCCAGTTAACCAGTTTCACAAATTGGACATTTTTATTTCTCGGTGGTTTTCCAGTCCAGGTTCAAAGATGAAGAAACCACAACTTTATAAATCAAAATATTCAGTTTTATTCCAGTCTCAGCATCAGAACGTCTTCAGTCTGCCCTCAAACTTTACTTTTCTTGGAAATGTTCCCACATCAGAGGGAAAATCCTCTCTGGCAGCTGCTGCAGCGGCAGCGGCGGCGACCTCTGCTGCTGCAGCGGCAGCAGCGGTGGCCTCTGCTGCTGCAACGGCAGCGGCGGCGACCTCTGCTGCCGTAGCGGCAGCGGCGGCGACCTCTGCTGCCGCAGCGGCAGCGGCGGCCTCTGCTGCCGCAGCGGCAGCGGCGGCGGCCTCTGCTGCAGCAGCGGCAGCAGAGGCGGCAGCGGCGGCAGCGGCGGTGGCGGCGGCCTCTGCTACAGCAGCGGCAGCAGCGGCGGCGACCTCTGCTGCCGCAGCGGCAGCGGCGGCCTCTGCTGCCGCAGCGGCAGCGGCGGCGGCCTCTGCTGCAGCAGCGGCAGCAGAGGCGGCAGCGGCGGTGGCGGCGGCCTCTGCTACAGCAGCGGCAGCAGCGACCTCTGCTGCAGCAGCGGCAGCAGCGGCAGCAGCGGCAGCAGCGGCCTCTGCTGCAGCAGCGGCAGCAGCGGCGGCGGCCTCTGCTGCAGCACTGCTTTGACTGACTGAGCTTCGGTTCCTTCGTCTTCAGAAACGTCAACAGCAAAGCGTTAAGCTGCTAAAAGCTCCAAAACGCCATCAGACGTTTTTACACATGAATTTATGGTTTATTAATTGATTATTTGTTTATCCTGCTTGTTGTTGTTCTGGACCGGTTCCGTTCCGGTTCTCTGATCTCACCTTCCTGGTCGCAGTTTGGACCTCCGTGACCCGGACAGCAGCGCCACACCAAGGTCGTGACCTCTTTCTGCTTCTGGCAGCCGGGCCGGAACCGGTACCTGAACAGAACCCTGAAGTTAATTCACTGGTTTAACCCTCCTGAGGGGTCAAAGGTTAACTATTGCTTATATTATCAGGTTTGATTTGTGTTAAATTAATAATTGATCCTCCAACCAGCAGAGCTTTTACCGGCTGGCACCGACCCAACAGAACAAGTCCTCAGAGGTTCTGGTCCATATTGCCACTGAACCGCTGCAGGGCTCATGGTTGAAAGATCACAACTTCCAGAGCCACAGAGGTTCTGTTGGACTGAGATCCAGAACCAGATCTGAGAGGTTCTGATCTTTGCCTTAAGGAACCTGGTTCTGCTGGCACCGGTCCACTGTGGTCAGGTTCTGATGGGTCCAAAGAGAAGATTCCCCCACAGAATGATACCACTTCCACCAGTCCGACCCATTGACCTCAGCCAGGATGGATCCATGATGGTTCCACCAGGTTCTGACCCGACCAGTCACATTCATCACACACTCTGCCTGTGCTTTGTATCTTAGTTGTTTTATTTTTTATATTTTTAATATGCAATAAAGTTTTAAAAACTTTTTTTCTCCACTCTCAGACTGAATGTCAGCCAGCCCCTGACTGGCTGATTCCCTGTTAGCGTTAATAAGCGAGGGAACAGGCGTACCTAATAAAGTGGCCGGTTGCATGGTGAACACACACACACTGGTAAAAGCGACTCACGTGGCCCTTTGGCAACCAAGCGACCCGCGGGGACAGGGACTCTGGTTCTGGACATGTCTCCGTGTTTTACACTCCTCAGCCACCAGCTGCACACTCTTCCTCACGAAGACGCACCAGTTCCTGAAACACACACACACACACACACACACACACACACACACACACACACACACAGTCAGGATAATGTACGGTTTGTTTCAGGATCTCTGGTTCTGTTTGGGACCATGTTCTGATCCACTTCAGAATAAACTCATTAAGTTGTGTTGTTTCGCTTCCAGCCCAGAGTGTTTGTGTTTCTGCTCATTGAATCCAGGTTTTGCTCGAACTCTGTGATGTTTGAGGTTTTCCTCCTCCAGTTCAGCTCAAAGCTTCTGGATCATCACATCTGAAGCTCTTTAATCAGTCAAACAAATAGGAATGTTCTGTTGGTAACAATTAGAACATTTAGTTCTGCATTTAGAAGCAAAATGTCCCAAACTTCCTCTAGACGTTGGATCTGTTTGATCTGCTGGGATCCTGCAGGACCTTTTTAGATATGCCGTTCTTCATCTGCAGCTCCCATCATCATCATCTTCATCATGTTTAACAATCTCCAGCTGATCTGAGATCAGTGAAGCTTTGTTAGATTTCTGTCTTCAGATTGAATCAGAGGTGATAAATCTGTTGCGGAACATCTGTGGTTCTGACTGCTGATGTGACCCAGCTGGGAGCGATGCCTGCAGCTGATTGGTCGCTGCGTCCGCTCTGTGTTTGGTTTGGATGTTTATCTTGGGGTTTCCTGACAAAACGCGCCTCATGTTTCCCAACCAGCTCAGTGTTTGTGGAAGTTCTCCGGCTCCTTTCTGGCTCCTACTGAGCTGTTTTTAACCCTGCAGGAGTTCCAGATGTTTGCTGAGATTTATCTGGATTCATCTGAATCAGAAGTTCCTCAGATCCAGCCTGAAGGGAGCAGATGTTCTGCTCCCTTCAGTTGGTTCTCCTGGTGAACCAACATGGCCGCCGTGAAGATCTGAACCTGAACAGCAGACTCCAGGTTCCTCCTGATCCGACCCGAGGCCCAGAAAACAGACACATTTCTGTCCCATTGTTCCAACATGTGGGCACACTGCTGAAACTCCTTCAGTCACTTCCTGTTGTGTCATTTCCTAATGAGTCACTTCCTGTGCAGAGCTATGGGGGTCATGTTTCAACCTCAGAGAATCTGGAACTTCCTCAAAACTTTCCCTCACTTCATCTTATCGTTTCTCAGAGTGTTTATGGAGTTTTCCCGGAGCTCAGTGAGGAACGCTGGGAACATGGAGTTGAATCGGGAATGAAGCCATCAGTTAAAGACGCAGGACGCGTTCCTGTTCCCAGACTGATGAAAGTCTTGTTGTGGTTCTGGTTCAGTGATGATCAGCTGGCAGGTTGCAGTAAAATGTGGAGTAAAAACTGAAGCTTGGTTCTGATTGGTTGGTCCGTCTGATGACACAAACGTTTAATATCAGATCTTTCCTCTGCTGCAAAGCAAACAGCAGCTCATGAGTTTTAGCTCAGTTTGGACCAAACCTCCTCCAACCTGTCAGTTTAACTTTAACACACTTCTCTGCTGTTTCTGTTCCTCATTGCTGCATTTATACAGCATACACTGTAAAAATCTAATGTAGTTTAATCTAAATGAGCAAGTCATGAAAATCTCATAATGACTGGGAAAATAAAATGATTAAATGTGATTAACTGAACACATGACCTCTATCTTTAAAGACTTAGCTACTTAATAACTTGATAATCAGATTGATTTGTTTTGACTCTAATGCTGCCTGGCTGCAGCATTACGATTACGTTACCATAAATGAGTCAACATGTTCTAATTAAATACATTTTCACTGGCATATCTCAACCCCACCCAGGAGAAGAGTGAAGCCGGTTGGGACGCGGCGTCCATGTTGGAGCAGAGGCAGCCATTTTTCTTTCAGATGCATTAATTAATCCTACACCTATCGATACTTACAGTTCTTTGAACACCTAATTGTTAGTTTTCCTCATCCCAGTTATAAATCACTAAAATCAATCTTTAGATCAGATCTCAGACTCATTTTCTGATTTATTGGTAAATCAGACACCAATAAATCATGTTAAAGTTACTGTGAGAACTTTAGCATTAATGTTGACACTGATGGACTAAATGTAGCTTTAGCCTGGATTGGTTTCACTCAGAGTTCACGGTTCGACGCTCTCCGATGGTCGGACTCCAGACGCTGACGCTGTAAATCAGTCATTCCCCATAATGCTTTGCAGTCTGATATTTTAATACTGAGTCATTTCAACTGTTTTCCAAACCTGGGAAGAAACTGGGATCAATTGAAATGTATGATGATTGAACTGAAACAGCTTTTTAGGTGAAGAGTCTCAACATGGCGCGATGTGGAGGAACTGAACCAGGCTGGGAAGAAACAAGACCGGTTCTGTTGGGTTCAAGGGTGCAACATCGACCTGGTTCTGCTTTGAGACTGGTTCTGCTGGGATCAGAGGTGGAACAGCAGGTGGTCTGGTCAGAACCTGGAGCTGTCTCTCGTAACTTGGACCAGAGTTTTTCTGTGCGATCCCAGCTGATCTTACTGGGAAACTGGGAACATTTCATCTGAGAATGGCCGCCTCCCCGTCCATCTCCCTCCAGCCAGTAGCTCCTGCTCTGAATGCCGGGTTTTCTTGCAGCTCAGAGGGTCACTGAAGGTTAAAACCAACAGATTTATGAAAACTTTGGATTGTTTGAGGATGAATTTTGTCCTGCAGCTCATTTTTCATGTTGATATTTCAACACAAAAGCCTCCAGAGAGAAAGACCTCAGACTGAGAAGTGGCCTTCCTTTGGCTCCTTGGCCCTTTAAACCATTTCTCCTCCATGTTTCCTGTCCCTGTTTCCTCCTAACCCTCGTCTCTCTGACGTAATGGCTGCTGGACGTTTGGTTTGCTGCGAGTCTCATCTGAGGTCAGGTCTGGTCCAAGTTCCTCCAGAACGCCACGTTTTCTCCTCCATAAGAAAAACATCAAATGTTTCTGATTCCATTTCATCAGAGCTACATGGTGACCTTTGACCTCTGAACCACAAAATATCCCCCCCCCCCGAGATAAAACTGTTGAAGCCTGCTTCCCATTAGAGCTCCCCATGAAGCCATTGGTGTGTGTGTTACTATGTGTGTGTTACTATGTGTGTGTTACTATGTGTGTTACTGTGTGTGTGTGTTACTGTGTGTGTGTGTGAGTGACTGTGTGTTACTGTGTGTGTGTGAGTGACTGTGTGTGAGTGACTGTGTGTGACTGTGTGTGTGTTACTGTGTGTGTGTTACTGTGTGTGTGTGTTACTATGTGTGTGTTACTGTGTGTTACTGTGTGTGTGTGTTACTGTGTGTGTGTGTTACTATGTGTGTGTTACTGTGTGTTACTGTGTGTGTGTGTTACTGTGTGTGTGTGTTACTGTGTGTGTGTTACTGTGTGTGTGTGAGTGACTGTGTGTGTGAGTGACTGTGTGTGTGTGTTACTGTGTGTGTGTTACTGTGTGTGTGTGTGTTACTGTGTGTGTGTGTGAGTGACTGTGTGTGTGTTACTATGTGTGTGTGTGTGTGTGTGTGTGTGTTACTGTGTGTTCGTTATCAGGACTCTGCAGCAAACTGAAACAATAGGAGTCGCTGACATTAGGTAACTACTCCCTTTATCTGCAGACAGCCGGCTGGTGAAAGACCCCGGGCTGCCCTCAGTGCCCGTCTGAAATTACCTCACTCTGATCACAATTACCCCCCACACCCCTCCTACTTGCCCCCCCCAGCAGGATAATAAAGTTATTAAAACATGTTATGGATTTAGACCAGTGTTTCCCATCCCTGGTCCTGCATGTCTCATATGTTTCCCTGCTTTAATGCACCTGCAGTTCAACAAACACCTGTTAATTGAAATCACCTGGTGAAGCAAGGAAGCAGCTACAACATGCAGGACAGCGACAGCGAGCCTGGAGGACCAGGGCTGGGACAGGATGAATTTAAAAATGATTAAACAGCTGCTAGAACCAAACGGAACCAATCAGAACCCAACAGAACCCAACAGAACCAATCAGAACTCAACAGAACCCAACAGAACTCAACAGAACCAATCAGAACCAAACAGAACTCAACAGAACCCAACAGAACCAAACTCTACATGAGGTCTACCTATGTGGCCCGGTTCTGGAGGTCCAATCAGCAGCAATAAAGCCTCTAAATCTGGGGCGGCTCTGGTCAGAAACTCACCCGGTTCTGACTGGAGAAATCCCAGTTCCTGCTGGCAGGAGGGTCTCCGTCACAAACCCTCCTCTTCCTCCCTCCTCCTCTTCCTCCACCCCAGGGTCCCGCGCTCTCACCTCGCAGTGAGCGCTCACCAGTAAACCCAGAACAAGCACCAGTTCTCCCACTGTCGTCATGTCTGCTGGCCGTGTGAAGCCAGACCAGAACCACAGCTGCTTTTAAAGAGGAGGAGGAGGAACAGGAGGAGGAGGAAGAGGAGGAGGAGGAACAGGAGGAGGAAGAGGAGGAGGTTGTGCCTCCTGGTGGGATTTACTGATCAGCAGTAAATCCCACCAAATATGAACCTAAAGCAAATATTGTCTTCAAACAGCAGAACTCCTGAATTAATTCTTCCAGTCAATCATCACAGAACGTTCAGCTCCTGATCTGAGTCTTTTTTTCTGCCAGGATCCTGATGACGTCACTTTTCCTGGTTTATTTTTCCTCATGCTGCGCCGCTTGAACAGCTCTGGCGCCCCCCAGTGGTGCAGCCGTTACATCGCCTCTTTCTGCTCACTGGATCCAGAACCAGAAACTCTTTGATGCCAGTTTTGTACTGTGACTGAAAACTGAAATACTGTAAATGTAAAGCAAGTAAAATCAGAGAATAAGAAAGTAAGTAAGTAAAAATAAGAAAACTCTGTTACAGTAAAAGAAATTGTCATTTTTACTGAACCTCATTTGGATCCAGGCAAAGAGCGACACAGACATGGCTGCTGCCAGCATGCCTAGGTGGGCCCCATGTGGGGAAAAGGAGGGCAGACTATATGGGTCCCATATGGGTTTGCCCATGTAGGGCCAGAGCCCACATGGGCCCTGCATGGGCCCTATATGGTGGTGGCCCACATGGGTTTGTCCATTTAGGGCCCATGTGGACTCTGGCCCTACATGGGCAAACCCATGTGGGACCATCGTGGAACCCGCGGACAAACCCATATGGGACCCATATATCAGCCCTCCTTTCCCCCACATGGGGCCCACCTAGGCATGCTGGCTGGGGCTGATCTGTGATTGGTGGATTAGAGTGACCTCTGACCCCCTCAGGCTGAGCCAGGTGCTGCAGAGGATTCATACTGATGTTGGATTAATAAAATTAGAATTAAATCCGTGCTGTTTCTTTAAAAGTGAGGAAAATGAGTGAAACAGAGAAGAAACGGTTCATCGATGTGGAAGAGTCGCTTTCTGCTCTGCTGAGAAACAGACGATGATTTTTCCTCTGAGACATGAAGACACACAGGGCATCAACATGAAACTTATTGTTGTTGCTGATGAAAACTGTGTGGATCCCAGTTCGTTTCAGCAAGTCAAAGAAAATGAAAAAAAAAACAACTAATTTTTATAAAAATGCTCAAATTTCACGATTTGCTTCAGTTGAATTGGAATAATCACAATTTTAGATTCTGTTTCCTGAACCTACATTTACTTTTTAATATCACAATTTCAGATATTTTAAAGAGTTTAATAACACCAGACACAGACAAAACAACCAAATAAGAGACTTTATCACAACATAAACATAATAGACCCTTTTCACATGACGTCACACAACCTCCGTTTTGGCTCGAAGCTGTGTATCCTTAGTTCCGGTGTACATAGTAAGTAATGATAAAGTGGTCTATTTCATATATATATGTAAAATGGACACATATATATCTATATAGAGACATATATATAGAAAGAGAGATTTATATAAAAAATTCCCCTCTCACCCTCTGTGGGTGGTCTCTTTCATCCTCTGAGCTCGGGTCCTCTACCAGAGGCCTGGGAGCTTGAGGGTTCTGCGCAGTATCTTGGCTGTGCCTAGAACTGCACATTTCTGGACTGAGATGTCTGATGTTGTTCCTGGGATCTGTTTGAGCCACTGCTCCAGTTTGGGGGTGACTGCCCCGAGGGCCCCGATGACCACAGGCACCACTGTGGTCTTCACCTTCCAGGCCTTCTCCAGTTCCTCTCTGAGGCCCTGGTATTTCTCCAGTTTCTCCTTTTTCCTGATGTTGTGGTCACTTGGTATTGCTACATCCACCACAACGGCTTTCCTCTGTTCTTTATCCACCACCACAATGTCCGGTTGGTTCGCCATTACCATCTTGTCTGTCTGGATCTGGAAGTCCCACAGGATCTTAGCTCGGTCATTCTCCACCACCTTTGGGGGTGTTCCCCACTTTGACCTCGGGGCTTCCAGTCCATATTCTGCACAGATGTTCCTGTACACTATGCCCGCCACTTGGTTATGTCGTTCCATGTACGCTTTCCCTGCCAGCATCTTGCACCCTGCTGTTATGTGCTGGACTGTCTCAGAGGCCTCCTTGCACAACCTACACCTTGGGTCTTGTCTGGTGTGGTAGATCTGAGCTTCTATTGCTCTGGTGTTTAGGGCCTGTTCCTGGGCGGCCAGGAACAGGCCCTATATATATATATATATATATATATATATATATATATGTATATATATATATATATCTGACAGCATATGTTGATCAGACAGAACACCGGAGCATGGAGTTTACACAGTCTCTAAAACATTTGCCTAAAATAAGATTTGAAGATAGATCACGATTTGCAAACCAATTTTCTCTGACAACAAAATCTAAATTAGACAAAGGCTAGAAATTCTTCACCGAACAAAACCTGTTTGACTATGAAGGTAGGTATTTTTGTTTTGCGTAACCGTTAGCTTAGCATTAGTGAATTTTGTTAGCTAGCTAACTACGTGACATAACTGTTCCTTAACCAGAACTTTTTACTGTTTTTGAACTATAACGTTTTAGGCTCTAATCTTGATCAGATTCTTAAATTATAGACTGGAGTTGCCACTCATCCCATAAAATAGGGGTTTGTTTGTTATAAGCAGAGATGTCCGGTGCCGCCGCTGCTTTGTAATGCCTTCCTCTAATCGGACCACTTTTTCGGTAACGAATAATCTAACAAGCTCGTATTTCAAATCCAGTAATCAGATTAAAGTTATTTTTATGTCCTTTATTTTCCATTAATACAGAAAATGAACCTCTAAACGTTACATCACTGACAGGCGGCGGTGTATATGTTTCCTAACTGTGGCTAAAGCTGCTGCTAGCTGGTTTACTCTCCGATCGGAGGCTGGTTGGAGAATGGTAAATTGACAATGACTAATAACGGTTATCTAACACGTAAACACTGTTTTATAAAATACAGAAAGTGAACCTCTAAACGTTACAGCGCTGACAGAGAGTATATTTTTTCCTAAATGTGGCTAAAGCTGCTGCTAGGTGGTTTACTCTCCGATCGGAGGCTGTTTATTTTATACACAGTTAGAGAATGGTGAATTTACAATGATTAATAACAGCTATCTAACACTTAAATGCTGTTATTATTAAACTTACCTTTTATTATATCCTTAAGATTATGAGAATGCGGGAATTTTTCAGCTTGGTTCCCAAGGCAAAATCACACCGGAAGTAAAGATACCCAGGTTTGAGTTATGGCGGCCATTGTCTGACGTCACTGTGAAAAGGGTCTATTACGGACCACCGAGGAAAAGTTTCTCTGTGACGTCACTTCCTGAGCCTGATCCGTCATTTATCAGAGCAGAACTCTGCTTTCATTTCAGCGCTTCCTTTTCTGACCACAGGGGGGCGCTATTGCTGCAGCTCCTCATCAATCACAAAATACAGACAAGAAATGTAAATGTTTTTTTTTTTTACCAACACTTTTACCAAATTTTGACAAATTTTCGTAAACATGAAAATTTGTTAGCTTGTTTAATAAGGAAAACATCTCAGATATCACATTTTCTAATTATTTTAAAACAGTAACTGATCCAACAGTGCTGCAGATTTTTATGACATGACTTTTAAAATGAGTTATAAATATTTTACTCTGCTTCAGTCCCTGTTGATCCAAACAGGATGAATCTCAAACATTTAGTTTTGTTTGTGTTCAGGTTTTTACTGACGGCTGAACATAAAATAATCTTTCAGTTTTCAGAAAAGTAGATTTGCTAATGTCATTTTTAGTTTTCTGTAAATCTACAGAACAGCAGAAATGAGGATCTGATTCTCATTAACAACCAGATTCGTGTTTTAATCTTTATATTTGTGGTAGAAATAAGAGGTTAAGATGCTTTAGTCTCATTATTTCAGACGTTTCTTCATTCTGACGACAGAACCAGAACCAGGCCCGATTTAATGAATTTGATCTCCGAGGTTCCTGACGATCAGATCATCTATTGACTCATTCATAACTTTACATTAAAATAAAAAAGCAAACCTTTTATGTTAAACTTTTACCTTTTTATTCACATGCTAAACTTGGAAAGTACATTTTAATTTGAGTCTTTTCTTATTATTTTTGTCTCTGAACTGAAACATTAACGGATTCGGCTGGTGGTTCTGATAAGGCTGATGTGATGCTGGTTGTCCGACCAGCAGGGGGCAGCACCTCCTCCAGGTTGCATTTTATTTCACAGTTTAAACTGTTTCCTGTTTTAGTTCCTTGTTCATCTTTAAATATTCTAATAATTGAAGCTTTTAGGAACTTGGGGATTAAATGTTTCCATAAAAGTTATTGTATTTTATTTAAAATATTTTATCAGTTGATAATTATTTATTAAGATAAATAATAACATTGTTTTATTCCAGTGGTGGAGGGTCCAGGCCCTCCAGGATCCACCTAGTTCTCATCTCCTTTAACGTTTTCAGACCTCAGCAGAAAGAAGTCTGGTTCTGATTCAACCTGTAATCCAGATTAAATGTTAAAATTAAAACCTCCGGCTGAGTTTGTCCTTTATGGACCTGTTGGAGGTTCTGATGAGTCAGCAGAACCTCTGGAGGCCCAGCAGGTCTGCTTGCAGTCAGCAGGAACGCCCCCTGACCTCTGACCCCCTCAGAGCTCCATTGGCAGGCAGCAGAGACATTCCTCACTCAGCTGATCTGAGTCATGAGCTGCTTCTCTTACAGATATGTGGTGTTAATCTCAGATTCTGAAAAACATTTTATTTGTTAACATTTTTATCGTCTCATGTTCAGTTTTTCTCTGGAGTCACAAGAATATTAAAAGAGACCAAACAGAATCTAAACATAAGTTTTATAATAATATGATGATAATATGATCAGAGCGATTATCAGTAAAACAGACGCCTGATGGTCGGTATCGATCACAGCTGATGGGTCGGCCTCGTCGTCATGGTAACCATCAGCATCCCATAATGCTGCCTTCAGTCCATCTGGGAGGGAATGAAATAAAAGCATCTAAAAATAATTGACCAATCAGAGCACAGAGTTTGTTCTGCTGAGTCACTCAGAAAGAGAGTGTGTGTGTGTGTGTGTGTGTGTGTGTGTGTGTGTGTGTGTGTGTGTGTGTGTGTGTGTGTGTGTGTGTGTGTGTGTGTGTGAACCGCCTGGTTCTGGTCCCAGCAGGTTTCTGGACCTACAGCAGCAGAACCTGCTGGTTCTGCTCAGCATCATGTGACCTGATGATGATGATGATGATGATGATGATGATGATGATGATGGTGTGACTCTGGGCGGGTCGCTCACACGTTCATGTCTGCAGGGAGTTGCAGTGTCTTCGTGTCTCCATGTGAAGATCCTGCAGGTTCACATCGACTGAACCAGAACCAGAACCAGAACCTTCCTGAGCTGCGGTTCTTCTGTTGCCGTTTGCTTCGACACAAACATCAATAAATGATCATAAAAATGTTTCTCAGTTCAGGAAGTTCCTGGAATCTGAATCCTCTTCCTGCTGGCGCCTCCGTGTCGGCTCCTCCCTGCCTGACGCGGCTCCGCCTCCAGCAGGAGGATCGCAGGCAGACGGAGACGGACGCAGCAGAGGACAGATCAGAGGACAGAGGACAGGATCTTCATCTTCATCATCTTCATCATGGACGCTCTGAGGAAGGGATTCTCCATGGCCAAGGACGGCGTGGCCGCCGCCGCTGAGAAGACGAAGGCCGGCGTGGGCGAGGCCGCCACCAAGACCAAGGACGGGGTCATGTATGTGGGTAAGACCACCGTGACCTTTGACCCCAACAGGGTCACTTCTTACAGTGAAATCTGGAGAAAAACAGCTAAAGTGGCATAAAGGATGAAAAACTGAAGATTATTCAACTAAAAAATTAATAATATTTAACAATAATTTATTTTTAGAGATTAGAGAAAGAAAACAAGGAGAGAAATGAAAAACCTGAGAAACATTTACCTCAATGAAAAAGAGACAGATTGTTTTAAAAGTAATTAAAGTCTTAAAATCATTTAAGAGACTGAAAATAAAAACAAAATTAAAGGATCAGAGGAAATGCAGAAACATTTAAAATCTGCTTCACGTTCAATATGGAAGGAAAGAACAAAATTATTCAAATAAAGATTTAAAACTTCCACCAAACGTCACAATATTAAATATATTCAGGAGAAAATAAATGAAATGTAACATGGAAGATTAAAACAGAGAGAGACGAACAGACGCTGGGTTTGAAATATTAAAGATAAAATCCATCAGGATGAGAGAAACGCTGAGTCGTCATGGCTGATGGTTTAAATCTGTAGAGGAAAATATTGAATTTATTTTATCATCTGAGAGGAAAATTAATGAGATAATTAATAAAAAGCCAGATAAAATCATATGATGGGCTGCAGAGTGAAAACATCGACATGAGCAGGAACTCAAATATTAAATCAAATGTTTCCTTCACATTAATACACTGTAAAACATGAATGTTTCCACTCATTCAGTTTCATTTATTAGGAATAAAAAAGTAAATAATAGATCATCATAATAATGCAAACAATAACAGAAAATAAAAACGAAAACTTTAAGAATAAATTTAATCTGGATGGAAAGAATAAAACTGATCTAATAAATCCAGAGTTCATCTCTAACTCACATGGAAACGATTCTCCATGATGTGAGGCTCCACTCTGACCTTTGACCTCATTCATGTTCCACTTTGTTTGATGAAGGCAAAACGTCAAAAGTCTTTTCAAATTAAAAGCCCAAAATCAGACCAGCCGTTCCTGATTTGAGTATAAATAACTTCCAGCTTTTAGAGTGATAAAATGCCTGCAGCTCATTTATTATTCACTGCAGGGACATTTAGGCTGTTATTAAATTGTCTAAACAGATTAAATGTTTTGCTTTGGGTAACAATAATAAAACATTTCATCTATTTGGTGTCATTTAATTTTAAAGTTCAGATTTTCACCAAATATCTTATTAACGAGTTTTTAAAAATGAAATGAAGCGAAGCAGGAAAATGATCCATCCATCAAATATTTATCATCTCTGACTTCCTGCTCCGACTCATCAGAAGCCCATCTTTCCGATTCCCCCGAACGCCTCACACTGCTGGGAAACAGAGACCAGCTGACCGGGAATCAGACAGAACCGGTTCTGTCCGACCCGACACCACACACAGAGCCAAGAGCCCAGAACCCGGACCGATCCAACAGAACCCGGACCGATCCAACAGAACATGGACAACAGTTCCTCTGGAGTCCATTAGAGGGCGCCAGGACAATAATAATAATAATAATAATAATAATAATAATAATAATAAAGTGTTTAAAGCTCATCCCAGCAGTTTGGTTCATATTTCCTCTGAAAACCAAAAGAAGTTTTTCTAACTTATCAAAGTTTCAGGTTCTAGTTTACAAAGATAAGGCATCACTTCCTGTTTGCATCACTTCCTGTTTGCTCCACCAATGCTCCCAAACTAATGAACTACTCTCACCTGAACATTTCTGTTGTTTACTTCTCACTTAATGTAATGTTCAAATACAGATTATGCACATTTTGCACAAGTGTGATTATGAATGAATGAATAAATGAATGATTCTGCAGGTGGAATCGGGTCAGAACCAGAATTGGACTCGGCTCAGCTGCTGACATGATGAAGATCAGAATCTTCGTCCTCGTCTTCCTCACCCGTTTGTTCACGTTGTGAACAAATGAAAACAGATTTAAATTTCGCTCCAGTCTCAGTTTTACAGTGAAATGTTTTGAATCTGATGTTTTACAGGAAACAAGACGATGGAGGGAGTGGTGGCGAGCGTGAACACAGGTGAGCCGAATGATCAGAAATGAATGATTTATTTTTATTATTTGCTGCTTCCTGGGACTTTAACGGTTTATAAAAACTCATGACTTCTGCAGTATCACTTTTACCTCTCAGGTTAAACTAGTTCAATAAATACAAGTTTAATAAATTAGAATTTTTGTTCAGAGTCCTGTTGTTTCCACATTTATCTTAGAATTAGTCATTAAATAATCCAAAACAATTAATAAAAAACATTTTAAATTCTAAAAATGTTCAGAGGTAAATCAACAGGAAAACAAATATTTACACATTTTGGACATGGTGTCCCCCAGGTGGACATGGTGTCCCCCAGATGGACATGGTGTCCCCCAGGTGGACATGGTGTCCCCCAGTGTCCCCCAGGTGGACATGGTGTCCCCCAGGTGGACATGGTGTCCCCCAGTCTCCCCCAGATGGACATGGTGTCCCCCAGATGGACATGGTGTCCCCCAGGTGGACATGGTGTCCCCCAGTGTCCCCCAGGTGGACATGGTGTCCCCCAGGTGGACATGGTGTCCCCCAGTCTCCCCCAGATGGACATGGTGTCCCCCAGGTGGATATGGTGTCCCCCAGTGTACCCCAGATGGACATGGTGTCCCCCAGGTGGACATGGTGTCCCCCAGTGTCCCCCAGGTGGACATGGTGTCCCCCAGGTGGACATGGTGTCCCCCAGTATACCCCAGATGGACATGGTGTCCCCCAGGTGGACATGGTGTCCCCCAGATGGACATGGTGTCCCCCAGGTGGACATGGTGTCCCCCAGTGTACCCCAGATGGACATGGTGTCCCCCAGGTGGACATGGTGTCCCCCAGGTGGACATGGTGTCCCCCAGTGTACCCCAGATGGACATGGTGTCCCCCAGGTGGACATGGTGTCCCCCAGTGTCCCCCAGGTGGACATGGTGTCCCCCAGTGTACCCCAGATGGACATGGTGTCCCCCAGGTGGACATGGTGTCCCCCAGTGTACCCCAGATGGACATGGTGTCCCCCAGATGGACATGGTGTCCCCCTGGATGGACATGGTGTCCCCCAGGTGGACATGGTGTCCCCCTGGATGGACATGGTGTCCCCCAGGTGGACATGGTGTCCCCCAGGTGGACATGGTGTCCCCCAGATGGACATGGTGTCCCCCAGGTGGACATGGTGTCCCCCTGGATGGACATGGTGTCCCCCAGGTGGACATGGTGTCCCCCAGTGTCCCCCAGATGGACATGGTGTCCCCCGGTTGGTCAGATCTGAGTGGATCAGATCCTTGAAAGCTGTAAATGTTTGTTCAACTCTCACATTGAAACATTTGATGTTTTAAATGTTGCTGGTTTCTGTTGCCCAGTTGCTCAGAAATCCACCGAACAGGCCAACGTTGTTGCCGACACTGCGGTTACCGGGGCCAACGAGGTTGCCCAGGCGACTGTGGAGGGCGTGGAGAACGCGGCGCTGGCGAGCGGATTGGTCAAAACGGTGAGTGACATCACAACAGTGAGCAGCAAACCTAAAACACAAAGTTTTCGTCTATTTCATTTAAATGTACTTTTTTTTTTAAACTAATATTTTTTTAAAGTTATTAATTACATAAATCTACTTTGAATTATTAATTCCTGATATAATTTCTGCCATGCAAGTTTTTTAAATTGTTTTCTTTTGTTGGTAAATCTCTGGTTGGCTGGATTCAGGAGGAGGCGGGGCCAGCAGCAGAGCAGGTGCCTGATTGGTTGGGCTGTTGTGACGCAGCATGATGCTTTATGCTATGAAAACTCATAATTTAACTAACAGAAGACCAAATTATTGGATGGATTTAACTGATAAGAATTCATAATAACTAGTTTTAGTCATCTTGTTATTTTTATAAGCTGTAATTAAAACAGCTTATAAAAATAAACGATAAAACAGATTGTAAGAAAACAATATATCTATTGTATATATATTGGATATATCTGTCTATTGCATCAGATGTTTTGCTGGATGTTGAGGGAAATTAAAGTCTGATATCTGATGAATCTGCTTTACTTTCCTGCTCTATTAAAATTAATGCTGAATTACAAAGAATAGTTTTAATCCTCCGTTCAGCAGAAATCAACAAATTTCTGCCTCATTTGTCTCTATCAGAGTGACGACAGTTCCACTGATAAAACTAACAAACTGACTGAAAACAGAGACTGATTCAGACAGGATGATGATGATGATGATGATGATGATGATGATGATGATCTCTCCTGAGCAGACTGGAGTCCCTAAAGCAGCAGATCAGCCTGAACCTGCAGCTCAGTAGGTGAGAAACTTTTCAAATTAACTACAGTTAATTTTAACAGGAGAAAGTTAGTTTGTATATTAATTTATTTATTCATTTATTATTTATTCTGATTAGGTGGACTACGTTGGGGACAACAGAATGTCAAAGACTTTAAATTTGGTATTATATAAGCTGTCCAGAGTGCCATTACAAAGGTCACCACTAGAGGGCACTATACGATCCCAGACAGACAACATGAGGAAATGTCCGACTGGGTTATTTTTGTTTTTATAGATTCAGCGAACATGCTAAGTCACTGGTTCAGGTGACCAGTCTGGTGAAGGGAGGGGCCTTCACCATGCCTTCAGCAGGCTTTCACCATGCCTTCAGCAGGCTTTCACCATGCCTTCAGCAGGCTTTCACCAGGCTTTCACCAGGCTTTCTCCATGCCTTCAGCAGGCTTTCACCAGGCTTTTACCATGCCTTCAGCATGCATTCACCAGGCTTTCACCATGCCTTCAGCAGGCTTTTACCAGGCTTTTACCATGCCTTCAGCATGCATTCACCAGGCTTTCACCATGCCTTCAGCAGGCTTTTACCAGGCTTTTACCATGCCTTCAGCAGGCTTTCACCAGGCTTTCACCATGCCTTCACCAGGCTTTCACCAGGCTTTCTCCATGCCTTCAGCAGGCTTTCACCAGGCTTTTACCATGCCTTCAGCATGCATTCACCAGGCTTTCACCATGCCTTCAGCAGGCTTTTACCAGGCTTTTACCATGCCTTCAGCAGGCTTTCACCAGACTTTTACCATGCCTTCAGCATGCATTCACCAGGCTTTCACCATGCCTTCAGCAGGCTTTTACCAGGCTTTTACCATGCCTTCAGCAGGCTTTCACCAGGCTTTTACCAAGCCTTCACCATGCCTTCAGCAGGCTTTCACCATGCCTTCAGCAGGCTTTTACCATGCCTTCAGCAGGCTTTCACCATGCCTTCAGCAGGCTTTTACCATGCCTTCAGCAGGCTTTCACCATGCCTTCAGCAGGCTTTTACGATGCCTTCAGCAGGCTTTCACCATGCCTTCAGCAGGCTTTTACCATGCCTTCAGCAGGCTTTCACCATGCCTTCAGCAGGCTTTTACCAGGCTTTTACCAAGCCTTCACCATGCCTTCAGCAGGCTTTCACCATGCCTTCAGCAGGCTTTTACCATGCCTTCAGCAGGCTTTCACCATGCCTTCAGCAGGCTTTTACCATGCCTTCAGCAGGCTTTCACCATGCCTTCAGCAGGCTTTCACCATGCCTTCAGCATGCATTCACCAGGCTTTCACCATGCCTTCAGCAGGCTTTTACCAGGCTTTTACCATGCCTTCAGCATGCATTCACCAGGCTTTCACCATGCCTTCAGCAGGCTTTTACCAGGCTTTTACCATGCCTTCAGCAGGCTTTCACCAGGCTTTTACCATGCCTTCACCATGCCTTCAGCAGGCTTTCACCATGCCTTCAGCAGGCTTTTACCATGCCTTCAGCAGGCTTTCACCATGCCTTCAGCAGGCTTTTACCATGCCTTCAGCAGGCTTTCACCATGCCTTCAGCAGGCTTTTACCATGCCTTCAGCAGGCTTTTACCATGCCTTCAGCAGGCTTTCACCATGCCTTCAGCAGGCTTTTACCATGCCTTCAGCAGGCTTTCACCATGCCTTCAGCAGGCTTTTACCAGGCTTTTACCAAGCCTTCACCATGCCTTCAGCAGGCTTTCACCATGCCTTCAGCAGGCTTTTACCATGCCTTCAGCAGGCTTTCACCATGCCTTCAGCAGGCTTTTACCATGCCTTCAGCAGGCTTTCACCATGCCTTCAGCAGGCTTTTACCATGCCTTCAGCAGGCTTTCACCATGCCTTCAGCAGGCTTTCACCAGGCTTTCTCCAGGCCTTCAGCAGGCTTTTACCAGGCTTTTACCAGGCTTTTACCATGCCTTCAGCAGGCTTTCACCAGGCTTTTACCAAGCCTTCACCATGCCTTCAGCAGGCTTTCACCATGCCTTCAGCAGGCTTTTACCATGCCTTCAGCAGGCTTTCACCATGCCTTCAGCAGGCTTTTACCATGCCTTCAGCAGGCTTTCACCATGCCTTCAGCAGGCTTTTACCATGCCTTCAGCAGGCTTTTACCATGCCTTCAGCAGGCTTTCACCATGCCTTCAGCAGGCTTTTACCATGCCTTCAGCAGGCTTTCACCATGCCTTCAGCAGGCTTTTACCAGGCTTTTACCAAGCCTTCACCATGCCTTCAGCAGGCTTTCACCATGCCTTCAGCAGGCTTTTACCATGCCTTCAGCAGGCTTTCACCATGCCTTCAGCAGGCTTTTACCATGCCTTCAGCAGGCTTTCACCATGCCTTCAGCAGGCTTTCACCATGCCTTCAGCATGCATTCACCAGGCTTTCACCATGCCTTCAGCAGGCTTTTACCAGGCTTTTACCATGCCTTCAGCATGCATTCACCAGGCTTTCACCATGCCTTCAGCAGGCTTTTACCAGGCTTTTACCATGCCTTCAGCAGGCTTTCACCAGGCTTTTACCATGCCTTCAGCATGCATTCACCAGGCTTTCACCATGCCTTCAGCAGGCTTTTACCAGGCTTTTACCATGCCTTCAGCAGGCTTTCACCAGGCTTTTACCAAGCCTTCACCATGCCTTCAGCAGGCTTTCACCATGCCTTCAGCAGGCTTTTACCATGCCTTCAGCAGGCTTTCACCATGCCTTCAGCAGGCTTTTACCATGCCTTCAGCAGGCTTTCACCATGCCTTCAGCAGGCTTTTACCATGCCTTCAGCAGGCTTTTACCATGCCTTCAGCAGGCTTTCACCATGCCTTCAGCAGGCTTTTACCATGCCTTCAGCAGGCTTTCACCATGCCTTCAGCAGGCTTTTACCAGGCTTTTACCAAGCCTTCACCATGCCTTCAGCAGGCTTTCACCATGCCTTCAGCAGGCTTTTACCATGCCTTCAGCAGGCTTTCACCATGCCTTCAGCAGGCTTTTACCATGCCTTCAGCAGGCTTTCACCATGCCTTCAGCAGGCTTTTACCATGCCTTCAGCAGGCTTTCACCATGCCTTCAGCAGGCTTTCACCATGCCTTCAGCAGGCTTTCACCATGCCTTCAGCATGCATTCACCAGGCTTTTACCATGCCTTCAGCAGGCTTTTACCAGGCTTTTACCATGCCTTCAGCAGGCTTTCACCAGGCTTTCTCCAGGCCTTCAGCAGGCTTTTACCAGGCTTTTACCATGCCTTCAGCATGCATTCACCAGGCTTTTACCATGCCTTCAGCAGGCTTTCACCAGGCTTTTACCATGCCTTCAGCAGGCTTTTACCAGGCTTTTACCATGCCTTCAGCATGCATTCACCAGGCTTTTACCATGCCTTCAGCAGGCTTTCACCAGGCTTTTACCATGCCTTCAGCATGCATTCACCAGGCTTTTACCATGCCTTCAGCAGGCTTTCACCAGGCTTTCTCCAGGCCTTCAGCAGGCTTTTACCAGGCTTTTACCAGGCTTTTACCATGCCTTCAGCAGGCTTTCACCAGGCTTTTACCATGCCTTCAGCAGGCTTTTACCAGGCTTTTACCATGCCTTCAGCAGGCTTTCTCCAGGCCTTCAGCAGGCTTTTACCAGGCTTTCAGCAGGCTTTTACCAGGCTTTCACCAGGCTTTCTCCATGCCTTCAGCAGGCTTTCACCAGGCTTTTACCATGCCTTCAGCAGGCTTTTACCAGGCTTTTACCATGCCTTCAGCAGGCTTTCACCAGGCTTTCACCATGCCTTCAGCAGGCTTTCACCAGGCTTTCACCATGCCTTCAGCAGGCTTTCACCAGGCTTTCACCATGCCTTCAGCAGGCTTTCTCCAGGCCTTCAGCAGGCTTTTACCAGGCTTTTACTAGGCTTTCACCATGCCTTCAGCAGGCTTTCACCAGGCTTTTACCATGCCTTCAGCTCACTGCCAGTTTATGCTGTTAAAACTCTGCAGGTCAATACTAAGTCTGGTTGCTTCCCTCCATGTTTGCTGTCAGATGTTCATCCTCTGACGTTCAGGCCGGTGGATGAAGGACAGTCTGACCCAGCAGCAGGTCCAGTCTCCTTCATCAGGGTCAGTCTGGACCTTGTATCAACGGGTCAGACAGGCCGTTCTGACTGAGGCAGCTTCATAATGTGTCTCCTTACAGGCTTTCAGATGGAGCTGCTCTCCTTTCTTATATCGTCTGATTTGTTCTCTGGATTGTTAAAACCAGACAAAATGCCAGAGAGCAGAAAGAGAACAAATATTGAGGAGCTGCTCTCTGACTGAAATGGCTGGAGATCAGCAGGACTGAACTAAACAGCGTAACAGAGAGCAAAGCACAGAGGCGACCATCTTAGAACAACATAGATGGACAAATAATTTCTTCCATTTTCAACTTTGTGCTCCAGATATTCCTCTACTTTCTTTTTTCCTTTTGAGTCTCATTATGGTCTGTCAGAGTTTTTCTTTGGTTTTTTTGTAATTTTCTTTCAGTTTCAGATCAATACCAGAACAGTTTCTGTTTTGACTCTGATATAATTTGGGCAGAGAAAGTTTCCTGATCTCAGGTGGTCAACCGCTGTTTCATAAAAACATTTTGTTTTCTTAGACTGTTTATCAGCCAAAGTTCATTTTGTTGTGTGCAGTGATGACTGTAGCTGGCAGTAAACTCCATTATGATCAGGAATCAGTTCAGGTCTCCAGGATCCATCTTTTCCTGAGCCGACTGACACACTGACACTGATGCAGGCTGGTCAGTCTGTCCTGTGTCTGTTCACCGACTGGTTTAGTCCAGACACAAACAGAACAGAACCAATACAGAACAATCTGATCTTCAGAGAGGATTATAACATCTGACCTTCCGGGCCTTGCAGGTCAAGAGTCAGGAAACGAGGTGCTAATGTATTTACAGACCACACACATCCTGGACATGATTTGTTCAAACCTTCTGTTATGTTTCTCAGTTTTATTTTGGAGCTCTTGAGTAGGGGGGCCAGGTCTGGTCCCTGAAACCTTTAGATGCATCCCTGCTCCAGCAGTAAGTCAGCTCTTTGGAGGCTGACGAGCCGTTGGGTTGATCTGAGATGGAGAAGGGATCCATGTGAAGGTTACGGTAGGGCAGCTCTCCAGGATGGACTTGGACTTTCCTGCTCTTGAGCAACTCAGCCATGAAATTCATCGTGTGAGAGACAAACTTTCATTTTAATTTGACTCTCTTTTAATAGTTTCCATCCAATGACTGCGTTTGTAGTTTAGCCTATGGCTAGGAAACCTGTGTGCAAAACACCAGTTATCTGTTTTAAACATGTATCATTGTTTAAAGTGCTGTTCTTGCTGTTTATATATTCATATTTAAAAGTCTGAGACCTTATGAGCTCAGTCACTCTTTGCTTCTGAGTAAATTAAACAGATTCTGGTTTTGATCTCACGTTTAAGATTAAAATTAAATTTCATGACGTTTTGTTCTAAATTCGTCTTTTCTTTTCTCCCAGACTCAGCATGCTGCCGTCTCAGAGGAGAGAAGAAGAAACTCAAAGCTAACCTGCTGCTCAGCCGTTCCTCCTCTGGTCGTTAACCTCATTAACCAATCAGGAGCTCTGACTGCCTTGTTGCCATGGTTACATGGTTTCCCTCCTTGTTATGCTTGGATGATTTAACACTCAGGTCATGTGCTTTCGTGCTTTCAGCTGATTGGCTCATTGGAGTAGATGTGTTCAACTCCTGCTGCTCACCTGTACCGTTTACCTGTAAGCCCCGCCCCCTGATCCTGCTCCACTAATGCATGAAGCTTCACCAAAACAGAAACAGATGACTGATGGAGTTTACTCTGATTCAGGCTCCGCTGGTTGAGTCTTTTATAAACTACAAGAAATAAAGAGCTTAAAATCCATCTGAAGGTTTTCTGTTTTATTTCCTCACAAAGTCGCTGAATTTAACGGACGAGTCGTCAGCGTTCCTATGAGAATGAGCAGAAGGTCCATCAGAACTGAATGCTGCCGGCCAGGACTCATCTGATCCCAGTGAGGAGACCTGGTTAAATAAAGGTTATTATTATTATTACCAGTATCAGACAGCAAGACAAATTCCTTTGTTTTTGTTGAACACTGAAGACCTTCTGGTTTGAGATCAATATGAGAAAAAGAGTTCAGCCCTTATTTCCTGGTTGTTACATGAAGATGTGTTAACTCAGGACAAACCTCACTTTATTTGAACAAAAACACTGAGGTGTGTCTTGCTTCATGCTGATCGTTCAGAGCTGTGGAACGATCTGATGAGGCCAACATTCATCTCTACCAAAGGGAAGGAAATGAAAAAATGTGGAGAAAGAAAATGGCTGCTTTGGATCCAGAGGTCATGAGTTCATCTGTGAAGCGTGGTGGAGGTAATGTCATGGCTGCTTCTGCAACAGGCTCATTCATTTCTAATGATGATGTTACTGAGGATGGTAGCAGAATGAATTGTACTGAAACATTTTTCTGAAATATTTACAGAGAAATCCATCCAAACTAATCAGGAGGAATTTAATCATGCAGCAGGACAAGGACCCACAACACACTGCCAGCAAAACACAGGACTTCATCAGCGGAAACAAAGTGGAAGGTTTAAGGCCAATTAACCCAGCAGAGAATGGATTTCACCTCCTGCAGAGGAGAACGAAGGGAAACAAACAAGAACTGACAGAAGCTGCAGTAAAAGCCTGGAGAGCATCACAAATGAAGGATGCAACAATGTGGTGTCGATACCTGAGTGAAGTCGCCCCCACCGTCTTCAAATCAGAAAGAATTAATGTCAAACATTTATGCAGCAAAAATTTTCGTTTGTGCTGCTTTGGCTTTTAAGATATTAATGAAAGGTTAGAGGTCAAAAGGTCAACCAGCCCCCTCCAGACAATCCCACATCCAGCTCAGAGAGACTCCATCATCTGCACTTTTCTAAATCTCTTGTGAAGAAACCTCCTACCTTTACCGTGTTTCTGCGTGAGTCAGGACGCGACCACCCAACACGACGGATTCCATCCTGGAGAACACCCATTCAAAAATCAAACATGAATTTCACTGATGGTCAAGAAGAAAAATAAAAATTTCTGAATATAATTTATCCTATGGAGCAGTAAGAGACGTAGAACCTGATTATCAGAACATTCATTTGAACCTTGAGTAAATTTGATCTTTCAAATTCATCCCAATTCTTAACAATCAAGACAGTTTTGCTTTAAAACAGCTGAAATTTCCATGGACAGTAAAATGTACAACTCATTAATAAGAAGGTCTCCGTTCCAAATAGACCCACCTGACTGCATCTGGTGTTTGGACCTGAACAAGGCTGTTCCTCTGCTTGGTCCAGATGTCAGCCTGTAGAACCAACATCATCACTTCCTCCAGGAAATACATGCCACCAAGGTTCACAACATACTGCCATATTTATTCTTGGCTGCTTGAAACTCCACCATGGAGCTGTACAAAATGATATATGCTACTAAAATATTAATTTCTACAGAATGGAGATAAAACAAGCAAGATTAAAATAACAAAACAGCAGTAACTGCTTAAAAAGGGAATGAGTCCACCTATGACAGTCTTCAAAAAAGAAAATGAGAAGTAGCACCTTGAAAACCTGTCTCTGCTTGCTATGGTCTTAACTATAGACCATAGAATATGGAACTATTCACTTTCTATTTAGTAGTAACAGAAAAATTCACAAATTATTTCACCCAAATAACAGAAAAATAAAACCACCTCTAATAACAGCATAATGACTATGACAGGTAAAAACATGGACCTACCTCAGAAGGACGTCTCATTGCTTCTTTTCTGGTCTTGATTCGGAGTTACGCCTCAACGCCTTTGCTTTGGTCTCATTTTGTAGGGACATTTTAAATTGGGTCACAATCAAGTTGACACTACAGTTTTGCCAAAACAATGAAAACGTAACTCCCTTTGATCTTCTCCTACAGACGCACAACAACAAACTGAATATGAATTAAAAGCAAAGCAACATGGCTGCTGTGGTGGAGCAGGGGAAAAAACACAACCCATGTGTGGAGGCCTTAGTCCAGGCCTGAAGACATTTACCACACGTCTTTCTCTATTCACATGTCCCATATGAATAGGATCTATTCATATGGGACATGTGAATAGGACCACATGTGTCTTCTGTAGCTTAGCTTGAAAAAAACTAACTCAGTACTTCAGTTCACACCAGTATCTGGTCATATGACACATTTAATACGTTCAACGTCGGTTTTAGGCCTCAGGTTCATGCTTTTACTGACGGTATGTGCCTCTTTAAGCTAGCTTATGTTTAGCTCACAAAGACATGAAGCAGTTCTATGGCTCATTACTGCAATCCACCGAACAGTCCGCCATTTTAACTACACACTGTGGCGAATCATCTTTACAAGCCCCTTAAGTTGTAAATTCACTCTGTAGCCTGACATCCGTTGCACTCCAAGGCAATTATGATCTCATACTACTGGTGTTCATCACTAATATATTATGTACATCACAACTTACCTGCAAAAGCAGAGAAGTAGCTGGTTAACAGGAGCGAACTCACCGCTCTTCTCACTGCTTCTTCTTCACGAACTTCGGCCAAAAAGAGCGTTAGCTTCAACTGCACGGAGCGTTAGTGACGGGCGAAGCTTCGCTAGTGACGGGCGAAGCTTCCCTAGTGACGGGCGAAGCTTCCCTAGTGACGGGCGAAGCTTCCCTAGTGACGGGCGAAGCTTCGTTAGTGACGGGCGAAGCTTCGCTAGTGACGGGCGAAGCTTCGTTAGTGACGGGCGAAGCTTCGTTAGTGACGGGCGAAGCTTCGCTAGTGACGGGCGAAGCTTCCCTAGTGACGGGCGAAGCTTCCCTAGTGACGGGCGAAGCTTCGTTAGTGACGGGCGAAGCTTCCCTAGTGACGGGCGAAGCTTCCCTAGTGACGGGCGAAGCTTCCCTAGTGACGGGCGAAGCTTCCCTAGTGACGGGCGAAGCTTCGTTAGTGACGGGCGAAGCTTCGTTAGTGACGGGCGAAGCTTCGTTAGTGACGGGCGAAGCTTCCCTAGTGACGGGCAAAGCTTCCCTAGTGATGGACCATCTGAATCCAGGTAAAAAGGGGGCGTGTCCGATGAAGCCCCGCTTCGAGGCTTGTGTCGTCTTGCTGAAAACCACGTGTCTGGCAACAAACGAGGCCTCGCTTTGCATGGATCATGTGACTGCTTCATTTTGCGTGTCGATTTTCAAAATAAAAGCATGATGAGCCATGCTGCTTCATGGGTTGTTGTCCATTTGGTCGCATCAGAGGAGGATATTTGTCTTCAGTGGCCAAATAAAATGAACACTGACCAACATATTTGATGTGTATTGATGGCACTCATCAAAATGTAATGTTAGTTACTGGTTTTCTCAATTGTAGATTATGGTTTTTTTATAACTATATTTTTATGATGTAAATCTCTTTGAACTGCATTGTTGCTGAAATGTGCTACACACATTGGTTGGGTCCCCAATCCCCGGTCCACGGACCGGTACCGGGCCGTGGACCATTTGGTACCGGGCCGCGCAAGAAATAATTAAATTTTTCCGTTTTATGTATTATTTGAGACTGGAGGATCTTTTATTTTGAAAATCCTTTAACCGGATTCTTTCGGTTACTTGCGCGCCAACACTGAGCCACAAGCAGCAAAATGAGTAAGAAACGGATCAGGTGTCTTTGGAAAGTTTCTTAGCAAAGGGGAAAAGGCCCAGAGAAGAGACAGGAGGATGGATTTATCCCGGACCGGTAGGTGAGTCCTACATTACAAGCCGCTCTGCGTAACATGGCGACCGGCTGCTAATGAGGCAATGAAGCTTCAAACTGCTTCGCCACGTAGAGACCAAGCAGGCTGTGGATATAAGCAACACTTCGGGTGTCATTGTCTCTCATCACTCCCAGATGGACCGTCTGGTTGCAGAGAAACAAGCTCAGGGCTCCGTTAGTCTTTATCGTGAGTTAAAATTTTCACGAAAGTAAAATGTTTGTTTTTGTGGCGCATCTGTATCTTATTTTGAAGGGATATGTAAACGTTACCATAGCAACCAGAGTCAGAGCGTTTGGGCAGTGGAGAGGAGATGAGTAGAGCTGTGAGATTTAAGGATGTCGGCCGATTCTCCAAACCTCTGAGACCACAGAGCTGATAAAAGTCCAACAGGTTCGATCGGTTCGTGTTCAGCCTCAAGGCAGGAGCAACACGAACCGATTCCAGAAGATAATCCAGTAAAACCCCCAACATAGCAAACGGGAATTTAGAATAACCAAACATGGATGACGATGTAGAAGCAATAGTGACAGTTTGTGGAGACATTTTAAGAGATAAAAGAAACAAAAAGAAAAGGCGGTGGATGAAAGACGACGGGAGCAGCAGCTCCATCTGCTGCACTATGATTTGGAGGTGACTGTTTTTTCATAGTTAACATTTTTAACTGTATAAACAAACATATATAATAACGACCTTTACATGTAATAATAAACCTTCCACATATCATATCACCAGTGACATTCAACAAACCAGGATTAGATTGGCTACAAATAATTTTAATAATTAAAACGTATGACAATTAAATATGGTTTCATTGATTCTCCTGTTACTAAACATGAGTTTGATGAAAACTTTGTGACAATATTGCATTTTGTAATTTTTGGAAGTATGATCCACCTGAGTGACAAGGCTGTTACAGTTTCACCAGCAGATGTCACCAGTGAGCAATGAATGAAGCATCGAGTAATGAACCTTTTTGCAAAGCAAAGGGTTGGAAAGCTTCATTGCTTCATGAGGCTTCATTTGCCATCACTACGCTGTGACAGAGCGCAGCTGGCTTGTTAGGTAATCGGCACTTACATTTAAAAGCAGGTGATCACTGAGGAGATCAGATGCAGGCTGATGACTCGGGCAAAGGAAACGTAGTTTAGAGAGACGTCAAGAGCAACGTTTACTGGTTTCACTTTAGAGAAGGTTGGCCTGCTGCTGTTTCAGTTTTTGATTTGTTTCAATTTCATTTTTTGTTTTAGTTTACTTATTTTTATATGGTTATTGTTGATTAAAATAACTTTTCTTGTTTTGGTTTTGTTTAGGGAAAGGGAGTTTCTACTGCAGCCCTCTGGCTTGTTTTAAACTGGACCTATGGTGTCCCAGGGTCCCAGGCTGTTTTATTTAGATTGAGGAGACGAGTGGAAGGGGAGTTTTTCTTTTTTTTGCTGTATTCACCAAGGATTTTTGTGTGAGTGTGTTTTTGTTGGGGAACACTTAGGTGCATTTAGTTGTATTTGTGTTTTCTTTATTATTATTATTCCTCCCCCAAACAGTCTAATTTTATTTAATTGGGTTTTAATTATTTTTCAGCTTTAAGGATCCCAGGGCCAGGATAGCCTCCCACTTTTAGTGTCGTCACTTGGTATAATAAAATAAATCATATTATTTTATATGATTTATAAAATAAATCATATAAAATATGATTTATTTTATATGATAAAATAAAATCATATAAAATCATATAAAATATGATTTTATATGATAAAATCATATAAAATCATATTTTATATGATTTTATATATAAAATCATATTTTATATGATAAAATCATATCATATAAAATATGATAATTTTTGCTCATTTTCATTTTTGCTCATGAAAATGAGCAAAAATGAGCAAAACATTTTTGCTCATTTTCATGAGCAAAAATGTTTCATTTTTGCTCATGAAACATTTGTGAATTCAATAAACTGTTTGTAATCTGCAGCAGTGCCTCTGTCCATTTTTACAAACTTATCTGTGTGATCTGGTGAAAAGAGGATCTAAAGCTGAACCCCAGGTCACATTAAGAAAAATTGTCTTCATAAAATAGGTGAACTAGAGGAAACTCTTAATCAACTTGAATTAGAAAGACAGGATAAACAGAATGGTGAACTATTGGGGAAAATATCTGTGACTAGGACAGAGTTAATCTTATTATTAAGACAAAGAGCCAAATTCCTAATTCATGAAACCAGAAGGAATTATTATTTTAATGGCACTAGACCGAGCCATTTACTATCCTGAAGACTGAAACAGAATGAGAAATACTCCAACATCATGGCCATTCAGTCACCTACCAGTACCCTAACTGAACCCCGCGAAATTAATTCGGCATTCAAAACTTATTACTCTTCCCTTTACTCCTCTGAAGTAGTTTTGAATGCTGAAAAATGTGAGCAGTTTTTTTTAGGAATCTTCAGCTCCCTACTCTTACTGATCAGGGTTCAGAAAAACTTCTCCATTACGTTACAAGAGCTGAAAAAAGCCCTGGACTCTATGAGGAAAGTGTTGGGATCTGGGGTGGTGCTGCTTGTTTTTTGGCTGTGTTTCCCCCTTTCTCCACCAGAGGGCGGCTGGGATCCATTCTGGAAGGGCTGACTGACGGTGGCTGGTTACCTACACACCTGCAGGTCGTTTATCATCAGGAGGTGTATAAGAAAGAGGGGCAGCCAACACTTTGTCACCAGAGTGTTTTGCCAGTAAAGGTACTCAAGGCCTCCTGAGCTCCTTGTGATTTTGTTTCTTGTGAAAAATGTATCTTTTGTGTCCTCTTTTCAGGTGATCCATTGTGACGCAGTGACTGATTCCCACTAACAGTCTGAATACTGGCAGTTTCCCTGTGCTTCATTCTTCTCGTGATGCCGTGGGCATTACCTACTGGAAGCCCAAGTTCCACTTACCTCCAAGCCGTTGAACCAAACCTCTTTGGATCCCTCTGTTGGCTGGCCCCTCACTCCTCCGGCCTGAAAGGCAGAACTGTTAACTCTCTCTTCTGTCGCTGTTCCCCGCCAAATCACAGCCTACCCACCATTGTTGAACGCCACCCCGGTAACCTCAGTATTTCCCTCCTTCAAAGCTTACCTTCTGCTTCTCTCCGGCCAGCGTTCCCGATTCCAGAAGCCACAAGCTCTTGGATCTAGTTTTGATTATCGTTTCTATTTTTTTTTTTTATTAAACATATTTAACTGATTTCCTGTTCTCCATCTTGTGTTCTGCATGTGGGTCAGAAAAATACAACTCACTATGATGGAACGGTAAATCCCCAGGTTGGGACGGTGTCCCACCAGAGTTGTACCTTGCCTTCTGGGATATACTCGGCCCACCATTGTTGGATATGATTAATGAGGCAGTGGATAAAGGTTCATCTAATCCAAGTATCAATACCACAATAATCACATTGCTTCTCAAACCTAATAAAGACCCAGCACCATGTAGTAACTACAGACCCCTGTCTCTTTTAAATGGGGTTGTCAAACTCTATGCGAAAGTACTTGCAATGTGACTTTTAATCTATTTATCTAGACTGATACATAATGATCAGACCGGATTTATAAAAGGCAGATTTGCATCTGACAATCTACAGCGCTTGCTACACATTAGTCACGCAGCAAAGACAACTGATTCCCCGTGTTCTGTCTTGTCTCTCGACGCCGAAAAAGCGTTTGACAGACTGGAGTGGCCTTATCTCTGGGCCACCTTGGATAATTTTAAGCTAGATCCGCAATTTATCCAAGTGGTAAAGGTTCTTTATGCCAGAGGTTCCCAAACTGTGGGGCGTCATTATTGCATCTAAATTCGGTCACACCAATGCCCCCCGTGCCATCTGACATCCCAGTGAAGAGACATTTTAAATATCATGGGATGGACATCTCTCCCTCTATTTCATATAACTCAGAGGTTCCAAAACTGTGGGGTGCGCCCCCTAGGGGAGGCGCCGTGCCATTCAAGGGGGGCGCAAGAAGTCTTCTGGATGGATGAAAAAAAAAAACATGAAGCTGTCTGCGCTGGGTTTTTACCTTAGAATGGCCAACTCTCTGTTATTCCTGTCAATTTGATACAGTAGAGGCTTCCTCACTTCCATATCTGTGTCCTCTGTCACTTTTATCAGCAGTTAAAACTGTTTAATCCGTTGTTAACATGTTGTAACCTGTTTTTCCGAGCCGCCTTTAAACGCAACATGAGCGCTACGCCGCTCGCGCTGGGTTTCCACCTGTGGGCAGTGAAGGAGACCTGCTGCTGCTCAGGTGTGTTAGAATCATGGCAGCAAAACCCAAAGAACTTTTCACAGTTTTTCCCCCAAACTAACCGACTGAGTTGAGTGAAGCTGCTGGATGCAGGTAATGTTAGCTAACAGACGACTAGCTAATGTCAATACAGCACCTTAAGCTTGTTAACTAGTAGCCTGTAGGCTACAGGTGTTGTTGTCTATGTTCAGCTACGATTCATTTTGACCCCAAAGAAGTCGATTCCCCCCTTTGTTCGTCTGGAGCCGGGCTGAGTAACAGGGAGTCTCTAAGAACCCCCCCCCTCCCCCTTCGCTGACACACATCGTTCAACCAGACAGCTATTTGTAAGCCATAGTGGGGGACCAGGAGAAATCGTTTGGAAACCACTGATATACCTTCACACAACTTCCAGACTGCATTTAACCCAGGGGTGTCAAACTCCAGTCCTGGAGGCCCGCTGTCCACCTGAACAGAATAATCAGGTCGTTAGCAAGACTCTGGAGACCTGATCTACACAAGGAGGAGGTAATCAAGCCATTTCATTCCAGTGTTTCGTACCAAAGGCATATCTAAAAACTGCAGGACAGCAGAGGACTGGAGTTTGACACCTGTGATTTAACCTTATTGAGAAAGATTTACAATGCTGGTCAAAACTCCCAAATTCTCTTCAAGCCCGCGTGTCTGTAATCAAAATGGATTTCCTTCTGTGAGTTAACCTTTACTCCTCAATGATTCCTCTTGCGCCACCAAGAGGTTACTGGGACAGGCTGCACTCTCTCATATCTAAATTCATTTGGAATGGGAAGAAACCTCGTCTGAAAGTGAGAACACTTCAATGAGATAAAACACTTGGGGGCTTGGGCCTACCCAATTTTAAGATATAATTTTGGTCCTTTGTGCTCCAACCTTTGCTTGTATGGTTGAATCCTGAGGCCTCTGTAGCTTGGAAACCAATTGAAGAAAATCTATCCAAACCATACAGGCTGGAGGATTTGATGTATTCTAAGATACCTCCTACCTAGGCTAAATCACAATTAGGACCCATAATTTCTTCTCTTCTTAGAACCTGTCATTCAGGGCTGAATCTCACAAACACCAACCTGAAATGGCATAAACACTTTCCTATATTTAATAAACTTTCTATCCTCATTGGAAACAAGCCATTCTCCTTCCCTAGGTGGAGAGATAAGGGTGTCAATGTCCTCAAAGACCTTATGAACAATGATGGCCTGCGTTCTTTTAGTGACCTACAAACTGCGTATAATTTACCAGGTTCTACTTTTCAGGTTCTTCTTTTATTTACAACTCCGATCGGCCATGAAAGCGTGCGGTGTGTCATGGGGTGTGCCTCTCCCAACCCATCCCTTACAACAACTTCTTGTCGCGGGATCAGACACGTGGCATCGTTTCTAAATTATATACATTTATTTCAGACCCTCGTGCCAGACTCCCTGTAGAAAATACATGGGGGAGAGATCTTTCCTTCATGGGAGATGTAGAAATCTGCTGGGATACAGTATGGGAGAACCTCCACAACACATCCAAAAGTCCTGACCATCGGCTTATACATTTTAAATTTATCCATAGGATGTACTGAACACCCAGGAAACGTCATGCTATGAAAATGATCACATCTCCTACTTGTGACTTATGTATACTTAAGACTCCAGGCTCTTTAATGCACATGTATTGGGCTTGTCCCAGTGTGGCTGCTTTCTGGAGACAAATCTCCGCCACGTTGAGTGATTTGCTTAAAGCTAACATTCAATTATCACCATCTTTGTTTCTACTTAATGACGATTCAAACTTTCCTTGCAACAAAAGCGCATGCTATGGGCCTCACTGCAGCTAAGAAGATGTTGGCTCTACGATGGCAACCACCACACTTACTGCTTTGGCAACAATGGGCCAACTCCTTCCTAGGTATTGTTATGATGGAGAGGTCAGTGGCCACAGGCCAGTCATAAAACGGGATGCAGCTTATTCTTTGGGTAGAGAAAGATGCAACATAACTCTATGTAATCCTCTTAATGTGTAACTGTTAGTGATGATTTCATCCTCTCAACTGCCCACTTCCATAAATGTTATTACTTTGAGATCCTTGGGAACAGGGTCGGGGGTCGCCATGGGGCCGGGGGTTGGGACGGGGGGGTCACACTACTTTTCCTATTTCTGTATCTTATTCCACCCATTGTCACTATGCTGTATTGTACATGTTGTTGTGGATGTAAAACAATTAAAATAAAAACATTTGATCGCAAAAAAGATTACTTGTTACTGAAAAAGTGGCCTGACGTCACTGAGAACAGAATGAAATTCTGGTGCAATAGCAGCAAAGTGACAAGCAATCGAAGACTACAGATTGAGACAAAAATAAAATATAAAAAATTAACATAGCATACAATTAAATGAAAAGAAACAACATAAAAATGTTTTGATACTATTATAAATTTATATTTTGTAATATTGTGGTACTATTATTAATTTATCATTAAGGAGTCCATTATTTATAGTGTACTCCAATCCCAAGGAATGTGCAGTTAATTAGGATAATTTGTACAAAATTGTGCATGTATATTTGGTACAGGAAAAAAATGAACGATTTACAATAAGTGACAATAAAACTGCAAATACCTGCAGGGACATAAACACTGAGTTTGTTGGGAGCAGTGATGGTTGTAGAGTCTAACAGCAGCTAGGAGGAAGGATCTGCGGTAATGCCACTTTGTGCATTTAGGATGCAGCAGTCATTCTAGCACAGAACTGATCTCACAGCTTCAGATGAGCTGCTGCTCCAAGATGGCTGATGCTACAGATTTCAAATTTTCAGCAGCGCCCCCTGCAGTCTAGAAGACCTCAGGCTGCTCTGACCCGTCCTGTAGAGTATTTTAAAGTTTATTTGATAGAAAATCACAAAGAAAATCAAAATCTAAAACAGTTTAAGCTTAAATCTTAAATGAGTCCATGTTAAAATCAGGATATGAACAAAGACAGCAGAGGAACAAAAGAGCTGAGACATTCAAATCATTTCTGTAGGACGGATTAAATTTGCTTTCTCAAAGCAGTCGTTACTCATCCTGTCACATCCAGAGGAGTTTATGTATCGGTAATTATTCTTCAGTCATGCGATCAGTGAATAGCAGAGGATTGTCTGTCATCAGAGCCTCACTGATGACGAAGCTTTGACTGTCTGCTGCGACGCCCCGAACATCAACACTGTAAAACCTGAAAAACATTTCTGTGTTTTCTTTCTTAATTAAGTAGAAATAAACGAGACTTTAACCTACAGTTATTTCATTTTCCACTTCATACCTTCTACACTCCATATTTACATAAAAATAAGGAAAATCAAGGCATTTTTTTCTAGTTTGTGTTACAAACTTATCAGATCCATAATAATTACAGATAAAACATGTTTGACTGAAAAAATGACAAATTATTATCTTTGTAGATGCGAACTCAGAACAGCAGCTGATTTATTTTTCTATTTCTGGGCTTTTTGGTGATTTTGCTGCGACCATAACCATGTCTGGTTATGAACCAGACATTTTGGTTCCTCCATCAATCCCTGAATTTAACAAATATCATAGATCTGGAATTTTAAAGGGGCAGTTTTATGTAAAATCAACTTTTTTGAGATCTCCATCGTGTTATAATGTTTTTCTCTCATCAAAAACACACCTGGAATGTTGCTTTGATTCTCTCATGCATGTTAGAAAAATCCTTTAATCTCCATGGGAACCAGTTAGCTACTAAACGCCTGAGTGGCCGTAGCCCCGCCTCCGAGGCGCAGCTCCTCCTCACAGAGCGTTCCTCCATGTTTGCACTGAAACACTGTCAGCTGTTAACAGACGGCCATGAAGCATATTCAGTTCAAAACAACCAGCTGGACGCAAAACGAGAAACTCGGTTAACAGAATAATAACAAGAAATGCAGTGGAGTAAAAAACAGGATTTTATTGTTAATGGAGTAAAATAATAAGGTCTTTAAAAACAGCTGGTGAGAAACTGAACTAAATACAGCATGGAGTAAATGTATTTTACTGCCATCCTGTCAGGAAGTCGACCGTTTGATTCTCGTTTTCCCAGGAAAGTTTCAGGAACTTCCAGGATTCTCACATCAAAGTTTCATCAAATTCATGTTTTCATATCAAATTATTTATGTTTTATCAAAAAGATCATAAACATTTCTTTAAAAGTTGACAGAGCTGAATATCAGATTTTGGTATAAAACATGTGAAGAACCAGACGGAGGGTTTCAGTGTTTATGGGGGCCGTTACCATAGCAACGCCGAGTTCATGCAGGTTTGCTTATTTGTTTGTTCCAGCAGATAGAGACACGATAAACACACACCTTACCCTGCAGCAAAACCTGCACCTCACAGCCAATCAGAGAGCAGAGCCACCTGAAAGGATCATCATCATCCTCATCAGGGTGGAGCAGCTGCGTCCAGAAAAACATCCAGCCTGAATCCGCCTGTCTGGCGGTGTGATGATGACGACGATCGAACCGGGAACCGAACCGGCCGGTTCTCCAGGCTGGACCCGGTTAGAGTTTCTGGGCCTCTTGTCGTTCCTGAGCGGGTGACTCAGAGTCTCCCTTCTTCACCTGACAGCAATTATCTCCGGTGGTTTACCTGCAGTCAAAGAAAAGGGCGTCACTCACCCTGACTCTGGGCTGCAGTCCAACCGGTGGGACGGGTCGCACCGAACCGCGCCCGATTCCCCGGCGGGGCGTCGCCACCAGGTATAAGAGGCTGAGCTGACAGAGGCAGCAGCACACCGATCACTCATCACTTCCTGACCAATACCCACTGATCAGCCTGCAGCAGCCATGAACTTCCTCAAAAAGGCCGTCGGAGACAACCCAGATGTCGCCAAAGTTGCCGGGCAGAAAGCGGGTGAGTCTCAAAACTCACTTTATTTTATTTCAAATAAGTTTTTGTTTCTTCATTAGTTGTATCCTTACGGTTGATTTGATCAGGTTAAAAACTGACTGTTTTTAGGATTGAATATTTATATTTACAGGCAATAAAAATGGAGGAAAAAAAGACAAATAAATTTCTATTTATCAGTAAAATCTGCAGCATTACTCTTCATCCGCTTTGCTTCGTCATCCCTCCAAACATCAGGAAATGATTCCTGTGTCACAACAGAAACCAACATGAAGTTTGATATTAAAGCTGCAGGGGGCGCTGTGGTGGCGCAGGGGCAAAGCACAACCCACGTACTGAGGCCTTAGTCCTCATGCCGCTGGTCACAGGCTCGATTCCCGGCCCTTGCCGCCCCCCCCCCGCCCAACCACCCCCAAATAAAGGCCACAAGAGCCAACAAAAAAACCTTTAAAAAAAAGATATTAAAGCTGCAAGTTAAATAACTAATGGAGTTTATTAAATAAAATAAATGATTCCTGTGTATTTAGAGGAGCTGCTTTAGGAAACTTTTTGTTTCAGATGTTTCATTCCAGAACTTTCTGGATTTGAGATCTGAGTTGCTTTGACCTTGAAGCTTCTTGTCAATGACAAACCTCAAACTACAAGGTCAAAGGTCAAAGCTGCATCTGGTCTGATATTTTACTGGTTCTGACCAAACTGCCCTTTGTTCCTCAGTGTCTGAGCTAAATGAAGAAGAACGCTGACAGAACCGGGTCGGTTTGGTTCTGACCAGAGTTGAAACGTCTTTTAGTTTTAGTCTTTGGACGGATATGCTTCTTAGTTTCTAGTAAAAGAAGTGTCAATAAACATTATTAGTATTAGTCTTTATTCACTGGATGATTAGTGGCAACAGTAGAAATAATTATTCCAGAAAAGTCAAAAACATAATTTATAATTTGCTCTTTGTTTCCCAGAAGCCTGAACTAATTCCTTAAATTTAACAGGAAGTCAGGAGATCCTAACAGTTAAACCACATCAATAAAACATTTATGAAATGATCACAAAAAACAAAGAAAACCTAAATAACAAATGTTTTCTCTTCACATTATTTATTTATTGTTTATTTATTAACATGTTTTGGTCTTTAAATTCACTAATTCCACCATAACAATGATTCAAACTCAACAAGAAAACCAGAATATTCCTCTGAAATCCCAACAGGAAGTTGAATCGGTCATAATGTTCCTCTAATGCAGTGGTTCTTAACCTGGGTTCGGTCGAACCCCTGGGGTTCGGCGGAGGCTCCGCCGCAGAGGTAAAGACACACTGTGTAAAGTCGTGATGACGCCCCGCTTTGCTGCAGAGGATCACGTTACATTGCTGAGCCAATCAGAGGATCACGTTACATTGCTGAGCCAATCAGAGCTGCGGAGGAGCCCTGATTGAAGGAGCTCCACTCTCAGCAGGGATTTGAACTCGTGTCTTTAATTACTTCAGCAAAACTCAGTTTTACCAAATTCTGTAGCTTTGGTGTACTTCTAAATCTGCTCCTTAGTCGCATCTTTTCGGGGTTGCTACTGCCTCTAGTGGTGTGGGGGTGGTAACACAACTAATATAATTACATTACTAAATCAGAATACCACAAAGTCTTTATTATTTATTATGAATTTTTCATTCTCTTAAGAATGTAGAGCTAATTAAATGATCTAAACAAGACCTTAAAGTGGTTCCAGTTTCTCTCGATGGTCAACCTGTTGAAACTGTGGCAGATTTGGGTCGTTCCTGGACAGTCAGCTCAACTTTGCTGAAAACACTGACTATAATTTGAAGAACTGATCTCAGAGACTCTACCTTTCAAGAAGACTTGGTGATCTTGAATTTTGGGGGGAATCATATTTTATTTATCACTACAGAAGGGTTCAGTGAATGCGCATATGAAACTGGTGGGTTCACTACCTCAAAAAAGGTTAAGAACCACTGCTCTAAGCAGAAGATGGAGGATGAACTCTGACCTTTCAGTTTCATAGATACCGGCCCACTGTGTTCATCCTCACTGCTGCTGATGGTTTAAAACCCAGTTCAGGTAGAGCTGAAACCACCAACCCGAAAAACCGCCTGAACCAGAACATTCACAACATTTTCACCTTCAGGCGGCTCTCCACACAAGTGGAGCTTCACCTGGAGGGGCGGAGCTTCACCTGGAGGGGCGGAGCTTCACCTGGAGGGGCGGAGCTCCGCCCACAGCTGAAGAAAATTCCTGTGGGGCCTTAAATTAACCTGCGATCAGATTTACCAGGAGGATCTTTCAGTTTAATCAAGGCAGAACTTGTCTCTTGCTTCTTCTGCAGGTGAGTTTGTGGAGCAAAAGGTGCAGGAGGTCATTGGTGGAAAAAAGGGAAACGAGCAGCAGCAGCAGCAGCAGCAGCCGCAGCAGCCGCAGCAGCAGCAGCAGCAGCAGCAGCAGCAGCAGCAGCAGCAGGAGCAGCAGAAGAAAGGAGATGAAGGATGTTTTGGTCTGGATGACGTAGTGCCAGGTGAGTCGACATCATTTAACAACAAAGAAGTTTATCTGAAACAGGTGAGGAGCCAGAGCAGGTGTTCACACCTGGAGAACACCACCCCCTGGTGTCCACAGGGCTCCACTGACGCACCTGGAGCAGGAAGAAGACGGAGAATCAGGAGGAAACATAAAACCAAAATAAATATGAAACTTTTCCTCCAGTCAGAATAACTGATGATTCATATCCAGATTTTACAGCTGCTGCTGTTTTAACGGTTAAAGAACTTCCTGATATTCAATCACATTATTATTATCAAAAGATTTAGAAAAAAATTATCTTTGAGTTAAACTAGAATCAAAAGTCTGTTGCTGTAAAGAAATTCAGATGTGTTTTAAATTTTCATTAAGTTATTAGTGAAAATGGCCTCAAAATAACAACATTATTATGGCAATAATTTCTGGGCCAATTTGTCATCCAGCAAATTTTATTGTGAAGCCGAAACGTCAGAAGAACAAAATTATATTTTATCATCAATAAGCTGCAGAGCATCAGAGTAACGACCTTCATTAAAGTTTGTTCTTATTATAATGAACCCGGCCGGTTCCAAAAAACGGACCCGGTTCTTAGTGGACCCGGTTCTTAGTGGACCCGGTTCTTAGTGGACCCGTTTTCAGGTTTGGTTTTTGTTTGTCCTCAACAGATAATATGAAGAACATCGCCGGCGGACTGTTCAAGTAGGAGCCTGGAGGACGGAGCCTCCATCGCCTCCATCGCCTCCATCGCCTCCATCGCCCGTCTCTCCTCCTCGTTTCATCTTTCTTCCTGTTTTAAACCCAGTAAGCCTCCCAGCGTCTTACTGGGAACTTTAACTGGTTTAATAAATTCTACATTTTGACATTTACTGGTTTGTTGTTTTCTGGAACAAATAAACTGTCAAATTAAATATATTCATGCATAAAACTGATTTCTGATGTTTGGTTATTGCTGTTTGATTTTAGCTTTGGTAAAAACTAAACTGAATAAATAAAGTTTAGTTTCTCAATCTTCAGGTTTTTTTCTCTCCAGACATGAAATATTTTTTCTGGGGAAAAAAACAGAAATTCCTGTTTTGGTTAATTAAATCTAAACTTTCTGGGATTAAATGTGGCTGAAGGTGAAGGAAACAGCAGCACTTCATTGAAAATGTTAAAATACAACTATTTATAGATTTGTTCCTCAACAGAACAAAAGCAGTGATTTAATTTTAGAGTTTCCAGTTTAGACAGGAAGTCGTTTCTAGGGCGATTCTAAAAGCCTCACCCCAAACCATTTACAATATTTTAATATTAATTTTTTACCTGAACTTTAGATTGTGACTCCAGTGAAACGGCAGGAGGTCTGCAGAGGAAACATGATCCACAGGACAGGAAGTTCATCATTCTGGGAAAGTTTGTTGAAGACAACGGGATGAGAACCAGAAACCCAGACAGCAGATCTTCACGCTCTGCCAAACACAGCGGAGGAGGAGTGATGCTGTGGTCACCATGCAGCTGAAAACACTCCAGATTCAGAACCACAATCCAAACAGAACCACTGCAGAGAGAAATCCAGGTTCTGTGACGTCCTACACTAAGAAATAATCCTGTAAATTTACAGTCAAATACTGGCAGCCACAGACGCCAGTAGCAGTAAATGCACAGTAGCTGTACCGTAATTAATTCTGACATTAGATTACTGTTAAAGTAAGTATAGATACTGTGAAAGAACGGTAAAATACTGGCGTCTGTAGCTGCCAGTAGTTTATCGTTTTTATTTTTGTTTGAAAGAATGGTAAAAAATAAAATACTGGCAGCTACAGATGCCAGTTTTTTACCGTTCTTTCAGAAAAATGGTAAAAATAAATAAAATGAAAAGCTACCAGTACTTTACTGGACATTTACCTTTTCAATCCTGTAATTATCTTTTAAAGTGGCGTACTGTAAGTAAATACTGTAATGAAGTGGTGGAGAAAGTACTCAAAAAATGTACTTAAGTAAAAGTAAAAAAGTACTGGCTTTTAAAAACACTTAAGTATTAAAAGTAAAAGTACTTGCTGAATGATACCTAATCGCTAATATCATTAAGTGAACTGATCGTATTTAATTTTAATACATCAGAAATGTCCCATTTTAATGAACAATGCCACAGATAAAGCATGTTTTCATTGTGTTTACTCTGTAACATGGTTTAGACTTAGATATTTGATTCTATGCATCATAATTTCAGGGATGGAAACATCTGGTCTCCTGTCCTAACATAGCATGAACTTCTTTTTTCTTTTTTTTTTTTGCCACTAGTGTCTTTTATTTTGAAAGAAATCCAACTGGCATGGGAGGACATGGAAGTCCTATAGGACTTAGTAAAGGTGCGTCCGGAAGAATCGGATCGTTCCTGAATGTCATATCACTATATTGCACTTTGGTCACAGCGTTGTCCCATATATGCCACACCTCAGTCAACACCTCCACACAATAATTCAGCGCATGAGTGACAACTTTTTTTCATCCAGATGCAACATGTGTCTCAGTACAGCTAGCTTTGCTAGCATCACGTCCACAGATCTTACCTTTCTTTAAGCTTTCCTTCCCAGTGACGCTAAAAGTTGGACTAAGTCCCACCGTGAAAGCGAAGCGCTGCTGGTTTTACATGTCGCCATATCTTATGGTTTATGCAGCTAATATATTACTGACGATCAGACAGACATCTTCTCCCGCTCAGAGGAAACCACTGCGCATGTCTGGAGCTCCGCGTGCGAGTAAAGGTGGAGGCAATGGGTCACGTTATTGCTTGGATTTTACGGCGCCACCTTAAGACCCTGAACGTCACATTTTAATGGACAAAAAGAGCAACGCGACAGTTTAGTAGAAATGTAGTGAAGTAGAAAGTACAGATACTTACTGTAAAATGTAGTGGAGTAAAAGTAGAAAGTATCCATTATTAAATCTACTTAAGTAAAGTACAGATAAATGAAAATTGTACTTAAGTACAGTAACGAAGTACTTCTGTAAGTGAGTTTGTTCTAAAGTTGAAGGACTGTTAGGCGCTGTTCAGGTTTGTCACCGCTCTCAACCTGGAGTGTCGGCCAGAACACCACTCAGGCCAGGATTCAGCTCAGGACCAGTTTTGGATGAGGTGCACCAGGAGTTTAATGAAGACACGAGGCAGGATCCTTTAACTGTTCTGTATTCCAAACTGTATCACAGATAATCCACTGAACATGGATGGGCATAAATGTGTCTACATGAAGGTGTGTGTGGTTTCCTAGAATAAACAAAAATACAGAAAATAAGTTCAAGGTGTCCTATCATTACACATTACACCATGCTATTATACCTTAGATAAACTAAGAAGGAAACCTCTAAGTCAATATTACTAAGCAAACTTAGGCAAGTTAACTCCACAGTTAACTAATAATCATGTCTCTGCTCCACTGAGAATAGATATGCATGTGCGACACAATGCTCTACAATACACACGTAGCATGTAGCTCGGACTTAGCAACAGGTGAAATAATAGCAAACAAATAAACTTCAAATCACTCATTTAGCTGCAGTAAACACTCAAATATTGCAACTTACTCATCAATGACGCACACTCTTAAGGAGAACACATATATGATGGTCTTTCCCACGTGTTAGCACAGCGGCTCGGTTACCCAAACTTCCACACCAGATACGTTGGCTACGGCAAGGTGTTGACGTCATCACTGCCCTAACTACGGTATGCCTTAAGGGACAAAGGTAACGCTGAACAGAAAACACATAATACAAAGAGTAATACTCAATACCAAACTTAAACTATATATATATAAGGATCTTTTGAACAACTTCGTTACTTCCCACCACTGCTGTAATGACGCCAACAGGGTTTATTAGAAATAAGAGCGAGCTGCTATTCCTGAGGCTGCAGCTCTGAACTCTCCGCTCTGGTGTTCTGTCAGATCAGCATCGGTTCTGGTTCTGGTCCTCCTGCTCCCCTCATCCCCTCCCACATGACAGGTCCATCACATGTGAGGGGGAGTCAGACAGGAAGCCCATGGACCTTACCACAGGGGTCGCGTTTCATTGGCTAATGCCCATTTGACGTCACAGCGCAGCTACCACGTGGTGACCGTCTCACAAACACAAGCCACCATAGTAAACACATGCTAATGCTAATGTACATTGTGGACTAGCAGACCGGCAGAAAGAAAGAACGGTTCTCCACTGTCAGTGGGGAATCTGTTCAGGTGATGTCAGGTATCCTGATCGTATTTGTGAAACTAAAATTCACAGATTTCCCAAATCTGAAACGGAAAGTCTTGCTTGGATCAAAGCATTTGCAGCTCAACCGTCGTAGGATCAATAAGAACAAAGGAGTGTGTGATGTAAGTATTATTGCTTTGCTTTCTTTGTGTTTAGTGAATGAAAAAAATAAAGTCAGTAATTAACACATCCATTATGAAAACCTTTTAGCTAAGTACAGCATAATGGCAGTACCGATCCAACTTCTACACCCTGAAGCCTGTCTGTTACACAGTCTTACGTTAGCTGAACAGATCGATATGCAATGTGTACCGTATCTGACATACATAAAGGATTTTATTTGACCTGAAAAGGCTTTTTACTAAACTGTAATCGTGTTAGCCACGTTAGCACCGAGTACAGTCTATCAGGCCTAGGCACACTCAAACATTTGCCAACAACAGAAATCACTGATTCCAAAAGTAACCCTGAAAACCATGAATGCCGACTTACCCAGCCTTACAAGAACAACAGGCATCAGTGATCTTGTCCACAGTATATTTATGCTGAGGCTGTGAGGATCTGCTGTTTTCCTCATCGACCGGTAGCATTTAGCTGCGACAATGTTGGAGGCATCCCGTGGCTCAAACACCTTGATGTCCATAAAAGATGACATGAACTTGTTGGTTCCCCTGTTCATTGTCGTGGCTGATATTTTGTGAAAATCCGGGATAAATGCTACACTAATCGACTCAGAAATACTCTGCAGAGTCAGTCGAAATGAAAGACGCCATGTTTGCATAGAAACTAAGCTCCGAGGCTTTGTTTGTGAGACATGCAGGAGTTTAGGACCGCAGTGAAGTTAGTTTCAAGTTGGATATTCGATATTCGAGCTCCGTGGAGTAAGCGGCGTTTAGCTCAAGGTTGATCCGATTTATGAACGCTACTGTCGGCCAGCGGTTCGCAGCGCCCGAAGGTTCACTTAGGGACTGTCAACAAATTACCGAACCAAACATTCCTGTCAAAGAAATGTTAATAAATGCCTTGAATTGTAACCAACTAACTAATTGTCAGTGCTAATTCAGGCTTTTACATGAGCCAAAATAGCATCTATAAAATTTTAAAGTCATATACAATATTTTCAATAATTTTAATATTAAATAATATAATGTTTTCTTCCATAGCTTCCAGGTCATTTGACCTAATGACTCAAAATCACTTTGAAATAATTATAATAGTCTCTATAGATGATGCACAGACATTTGTTTATGTTTTATGTTTTTATTTTATAATTCTTAGGAATCTTTTCCTTAAAGTTTAAGATTGTTGCTTAATAGCTTTCAGATTACGTCATAAAATGACTTCAAATCTCTTTGAAATTATTCAAGTACACTTTATACATCACACAGAGCATCAATGCCAAACAAACATATTACATTTTCATTTTCAACAGATATTTTCAAAACGTATTTCGAACAATAATGAACACAGTTTCTAGTTTTCAGATTAACTACACAATACACATTTCCAACTGCCTTTTTTTTTCTTTTGAAATTCTGTGCTCTTCATATTTATGCACAGGGCATGGTACCATCGGTCACAGTTGTCACACTGGATCTGTTCACAAATACAAGAAAATATACATGTTTAGCAGTACTGAACTTACTCATCTCCTGTCACACAGTTTGGTGTTTACTTGCTTGTCATTTGTTATATAAAACATTTCATGGCTCCCAAGAGTTATTTCCTGTGTTTACTTCTGAATTTTACATTGACAACTCTTGATTTCTCACCCAGTCTGTCATTCCAGGGCCAGACCCCGGGGCTTTGTACGCAGCGCACATCGCACACCAACAGTGGTCATCGAATACTGTAATCAAGAAGAAATATACAGCATATTCAAACAAGATATATATATATATATATATATATATATATACATATATATATATATATATATATATATATTTTGACCTCGGGACTGGAAGCCCTGAGGTCAAAGTGGGGAACACCCCCAAAGGTGGTGGAGAATGACCGAGCTAAGATCCTGTGGGACTTCCAGATCCAGACAGACAAGATGGTAATGGCGAACCAACCGGACATTGTGGTGGTGGATAAAGAACAGAGGAAAGCCGTTGTGGTGGATGTAGCAATACCAAGTGACCACAACATCAGGAAAAAGGAGAAACTGGAGAAATACCAGGGCCTCAGAGAGGAACTGGAGAAGGCCTGGAAGGTGAAGACCACAGTGGTGCCTGTGGTCATCGGGGCCCTCGGGGCAGTCACCCCCAAACTGGAGCAGTGGCTCAAACAGATCCCAGGAACAACATCAGACATCTCAGTCCAGAAATGTGCAGTTCTAGGCACAGCCAAGATACTGGAGGAGAACCTGAAGCTCCCAGGCCTCTGGTGGAGGACCCGAGCTCAGAGGATGAAAGAGACCACCCACGGAGGGTGAGAGGGGAATTTTTATATATATATATAAAACAAAATAGCTAATTATTTCAGAAAATTCATTTAAAATTATTAATACTTGGAGATTATTTAAAATACATTTGTAAAGTAAATTTTCTAAATTATCAATGTTGCATATCGTTTAGATATTTTTGTCTGTTTGGATTGGCACTGTTGGTGGTTTATATTTTGTTAAATGGAATTTGCATTTTGTAATGTTTTTATTTTTTTAATGACCTCACGGGTCATTAAAATGTTATATTTTATAATTCTTAGGAATCTTTTCCTTAAAGTTTAAGAGTCTTCTGAAAGAATTGCCATGTTTTACTGACTACTTGCCTGTTTTAAACATTGAAACACTTGACAAAATTAATGTAATTGTTCACTGCCATGTGAGTTCCAAATATAAGTGTCATATATGTGGTTATCCAGGCAAATGAGGAGCTGAACATGGCAGTAAGGCTGGACAACTTCTTTAGAAAACATTACATAATTAATTCCACATGTAAAAAAACTTCTGTACTGGACACTACATATAGGATTTCAGAGTAATGTAAATGTCAATCATTTAATAAAGTTGATCTAGTTGCACCCACATTAATCTTGGCTAAGTAATTTCATTTGATATCTTGTATGTGTCCTACTAACATCAACATCACTGCAAGCTTTACCCCATCCCACAGCAGCCTGTACAGGGCGATGTTTGGCACCTTAACTCTTGTAAAACAGTGTATTGATTATTTTATCATTTGTAAAACACCTTCTCATTGAAAAGAAAAATTGTCAGTAAAAGTAAATACTGACATGTGGGAAAAGATTAATTGCGAGACATGTGCTTAAAGTTTGTCTTTATGTTAACATTTAATTTTTGAACATTTTTTAATGCCATTTCAGGTAAACTTTGACAACTATGAAGCAGTTCTGTCATTTGTCCCTGTGAACAACAATCACTGGAAGTTGCTGGTTTGTGATTTTTTGTCTATAATAAATATTTTTTCATTTTATGGTTTGGATAGAGCATGACATATTCACATTAGTTTTAATGAAATTTTTCTTTGTTATGCCCCTTTC